>NC_134495.1:45276555-45339055 GCF_040206685.1 Ascaphus truei
TTCACTTGATTTTGGAGATTATTTCAAAATCAGCCCAATTAGTTTTTTTTAATACTAGATATTTTCAGAGATGGAAAACATACCCACCCTCCAGCCTTCTCCATTTCTACTATATAATATCATCATAAAAACATAAAACTGTGACCTACCCCAATGCAGAGATCTCAGCAAAAGTAGGATTGTGAGATGATAAACTGAGGCCATTCTGTGCAGTTTCGGATAAGACCTGAAGATAAATGGAATAAGAGAGGCAGGGAGCAGGCATTTCTGTACTCACTGTACGTACAGTATGATTAAATAATCCCTATAATATCCCTTCTTGCATCTAATATTATCTCCATGCTATTTCTCTATTCTGTCATTGTATGTTGATATATGAATCTCACAAGATGTCTGAGCTTAGCCTGTCCAACTACACGTTCTCTCCAACACGTCCTCAAACATATTTCATGTTTCCTTCAAATTCAAGGTCATTTCTATACTAAAGTGTTCAGAGATCTTTCTTATTCCTTCTCTCCTTGATAATAATTCTTGTTTTATATATTCCAATCACTCATTTTGTCTGGCCATAGTCCATGTGTTTCCTCTATGTTTTTTTTATTTTCTATTCTGCCTCAAATATCTGCATATACCTCTTTTTTTGTCACCTGCAGCTGACCTGTCTCTCCTTACTCTCACCTATTGTATTATACTTGTTCAACATCTCAAATCTATATCCCTCACTTCCCTTCTTTCTGTCTGTCCTTCACTTTATTCTGTCTGTCTTTTACAGTAGTCTTTCCCTTCTCCAGTGCCCCAATCTATCATTATCTTGTATCTACAAACTTCTCTCTAATGAGCCCAGACATATTTAGCGCTTTTTCCAGCAATACTCACCTGTATTACCTGGCTGTCACTGTGTCTTTTATTCCGTATGCTTCCTTATTTATACAGTCCTGACTCCCAATCTCACACATTCTTGGGACATCCCATTTTATCAACTGATCCAAAAACCAATCAGCATTTGGATTCAGGAGGTTGAATTAATGAAACAATTACTTGTCTGGCTCAATTTTGACATCATGCTTTTGATTTGATTTCTCTTTAGTTTCCATGGATAACCAAGACTTTATTATAGCTCCCCCTACAGGATTGGTGTGTCAGATTAAACCAGTATGCGTGAGGCGTACTGGATATATGAACTGAAGACCCTCCCTCCAAGTGGTCTGAACATAGATTTTGAACTGGGGGCTTTTTTGAATAAATATATTTCATTTTGAGTGACCCAGATCTGCTCTAATATATCCCTATTGCAGCCGTACTTAGTTCATTTGGAATGGGGGTCTTTACAAGCTCTTTCATGTTTGGTCTGGTACTTAGAACTACTGTATTACACACATGTATAATGATGTCCTTTTATTGTTCATTGTTTGTAATGTTGTGTATGTTTTTATGTTAGTAAGGCTGCATTTCAGTGCTAGAAGTGATTGACAAGTTTTCTGATCAATCTGGGTGATTGCGATGAAGCTGAAGGGTGGGATTTATTCTGCCAATTAGAGTCACCGCAATGGAATAAAAGTAACCAATCACTAGTACTACCTATATCCCCCTGAAGAAGTGTCGCGCAAGCACACGAAACGTGTAGGGTCAAAGTTCATCAGCTAATCTGACGGGACTGACGTGAGCAGCGCGACAGGCTTATTTGGAAGCATCAACAGGAAGAGGTTTTTTCCCCTCAAGGTCCGCCCCCAGTGTCGGACCATCCGTCCTAGGAACGCCTGACAGCACTGGAATGCATCCACGGACACTACAGCGCCAACCGGAAGATAAGCTGACACCTCCCTGCTGTTCATTCACATTGCCTGTATACTCCAACCATCTTGTGAGTAGGATCCTGGTTTTAAGCCACCAGTCCAGCGGTCTCACTGTTATCCTCATTTCAGCAATTTATAGTTTTATGTTTTATTAAATTAGCTTTTTATATTTTCAACCTTGCTATTATCTGTTATTCATTGTTTTTGCTTTTGTTTTGTCTTGTACAGTATGTTCAGTAATGTCAGTCGTTAGTTTGATGTACAGTATCTTGTATTAGTGTTCGTCTTATTGTGTGTTTGCCAGCATTATTGCACCTTGATTTCTCTTTGTGTTTTATTCACATATCACGGAGCACACGGCCGGAATATCATCAAACCATCTGGAAGCACAGGATTAGGAGAGTTCTGGACACTTCCTCACTTTTGGACTCAAAGACTCATATTTATGGATTCGTAAGGCGCCGGTTCTTATTGTTTGTTTGTGTTCTCCCTATGTTATACTTTATATACTTTCACAACGTAATATATCTTTCCGCTGTTGCAGCTTATCTGGGTTTCATTACAAAGTGTAACCAATTGACTCCCCAGTGCTGGATACACAGGGGGGCAATTTAGTGAGTTTACGGACACAAATGTGGACACAAATGTTTGTAGAAGAGTTGATTTCATTTAAATGACTAGACAAGAGTCTCCCTCCTTGTTATCCTTCGGGAATTTCTTCACCAGTTCAGTGCCATCCTTCCATCCCTGAAGGACCAGTGATTCCTTACATATCTTCCTCCCTCTCTACTTTCGTCTGTCTGTCTCTTAATATGTCACATTACTCACATTTGGTCTATGCTGTACCTTCCAATCTCCTGATTGGATCTCATAAATCCAATGTTTCTTTAAAACTTTTATTTCAGAACAAGACTGCAGCCCATGCAAATCAGTATGTTACAGGTGAAGCCTTCCCGTTGCAGTGTCTTCTCTAGGACCGGAGAGTTCAACTGGGGTTGTTGGAAGGCAATTCCATTTGGTTGGCAGGACCATAAAATAACTCTGAAGATGTTGGACGAAGTCAGGGACACAAGTCAGTAGACAACTGGGTTTTTTGGTTAGGGCGGCGAGAAAAGGGAGAAAGGTTTCAAGTTACTTACAAAAAAGAACTAAAGTTTTTTATTGATGTAACTTGGCCACAAACTGCATTTATAACAGGAAGTATAAACCTCTCCCACCTGATGAGAGCACTAGTTTGAGGAATTAGTAGGGGCTACACAAGATAATGAACTTGTGAGGCTCAGAAGGATTCTATCCAAGGTTAGACTTGTCCTGATGTATGATTGGAGGTCTTATAATTGGAGACATGGGGCTTATCTTATGTGGTCATCTGGCCTCTTAGGTATCACAATTAATCATCTGCTAATTTAGTTAACCCACAAGGCTACTGGCCTTAACAGTTCATTGGGACTCCAATTTAGCTGATAATATTCCCTGGAAATTATTCCTGTTTCTAAGTCTTTTGACCTTTTATTTATTTTTTATAATAATGTTTTACCAGGAAGTAATACATTGAGAGTTACCTCACATTTTCAAGTATGTCCTGGGCATAGAGTTATAAAAAATACATGGTTACAACAAATAGTCTTTAGACCTTGGTCTTACATGTCTAACATGTATCTGTCTCGTTACAGAAGCTATGCTGTTCTCAGAAGCTATCTTCCTCACCCTATCCCTGTGGCCATAGATATTAGTTAAAAAAAAGTAAGATGTGAGGATGAAATAAAAAAATGTGCTGGAGTAATGTCGAGAAGAGAGACTTGCAACCACAGTACCTGGAAGATCTTTGGGGAGGCTTTCCTGCAGTGGGGAGACAAGAAAATAAACAAGTAGGGGGAATGTCAGCTTTAAACTTTCTAACTTTGTGTCTGCTCTAAAATCCATTATTTGGATAAGTGGGACTAATGTTCCTGGTTTGTGTTCACATTGATGTCAGTGGGTTCACAAAAACACACAGTGAGCTCACAGTAGTCATGAGATGAGAACATGATATCAATATTACCATAACAATGTCTTTCAGTGTCAAAGTAGAAATATAATGTGTGATATATGATATAGTGCTCAGTGTTCTGTGTTTGTTTGTTATCTTTGTAAATATGGCCCCAAGCTCTAGTAGAAAACCCATCTACAGTAGAATGTATGTTTGTGAAGCAAATAGCAATAAATTAGAAATAATTGAAGTTACGATATGAAGTCCTATAATTTCATGCCGGTGAACCAGGATGCAGGATATACAGATATATACTGTATACACACACATAAAGAGAAAAGGAGTAATAAAATCAAATGCAATAAATTATATATACTGAATTCATGGAAACAATTTATTTTCCATCAATTCCTCTTCTTTTAAAAAATATTTATAAAGATATCGCAACCATTCCATTTTTCTATGGACTATTGCATATATATAGTGCTGTATAGTATAGTATATATATAGTGCTGTATAGTGCTGCGGCTAAGTCTAACACATCTGAGTCTAACACATCGCCGTTTTTTCCCTGGCTTTTTCCTGGAATGCGACGCACTTCACTCGGAGCATGCCGCATTCATTTTGTGTTCTCAGCCACGGGTTGATGCGCGGTTGATGCGTTTGTTGAGAATGGTTCGGATTTAATAGGTTGCAATTATTTGCGTGTCCGCCAGATGGCAGATATTCATGAATTGTAATGCGCATGCGCTTCAGTAATGTGTCGACTTGCAGGTGTTTTGTTTAAAAAAGATACTATACCACAGTGTGCTATTGTAACTTGGCCTTGAGACTGAAGGAAGAGGTTGCACAAATGTATCAATTTAGGCTTTTCATATTAAAGAAAGACAAAGACCAGCTTCAGTTACACTATTCTCCAGAGACCCGCCGCCCGCCATGAGTGTTCAAGTGTAGCCCGTTTTCCAAAAACACGACAGAAGTTACGCGTATTTGATATGGGCCGCGATTAATGCAACGGAAGATAAGATGGCAACAGTTGTTCAAATTTATCAGTATTTTATGGAAAACTATGACTTTTACAAATTTTCGCCAGCTCCTCATACGTGGAAGCGTGCAATAAGGAAAAGGTTATGTAACGATCCCTGTTTTTATCGTCTCGAGCCACAATTTGTTGGAGGGTATTGGTGTGTAGCACCGGCTTTTTCCTGTATCTATGATCGTGCAGACGGCAAAAGGCAAAGGGTCGTGTTAAAACCAACCAAGAAACAACATTCGCTGCCAAGCAATGCACCAGCTCCTGCTTCCGATAACGTTCCCACCGTTAGTGAGCCTGAGCCGGATTTCGCGTGCAGTTTCGATGAAGCTTGCATGTACCTAAGCAATTTCCAGCCTCATCAGCTGACTACAGGTGGACTAGTCCCGCTGCAAACTATCGACAAGGATGACCAGGAACACTGGACTGACAGTGGACCGGCGCCGGCGCCACCTGAATGGGAAATTCTGTGGTGAGTATTGTTGCCGTATTATTTTCTGTGTTTTTTTTTATTTTGACAATACAGTAACAATATTGGTGCGATTTGAAAGTCAAGCGATTCTCCTGTAAGCAATATCATTGACTGAGCGGCATCTACAGTACTGTACTGCAGATACTGAACTATTGGTGGAACGCTAGGCGCATGCGCATTGGAACCTTCTTGAAACGCATATGCGTGTCATTACATCGACGGTAGGCGCATGCGCATGGAAACCGGAGACGCCCCCCCACCCGACACAAGAAAATTATTGGTGGGACTAGCTGGGAACGTCTTTAGGGGGCTGAACATTACAGTGAAACTTTTCTTTTTGTTTTTCCTCAGAAAATAAAACGGCTAATGGAGGGATTTTGATGGATAATATCGCTGCACATTGCTGAATCGGATTTAAAAAGCCACGTACCGGAGTCTACAGTTTAGTGGCCGTTGTTATTGATTAGGATAGAATACTGTACCTGAAACAGTATGCTGATGTTTTCCGGCCGTACAGTATACAATACAGTTTTATATAGTGTGTAATAAACCCGGAAAAATAAAAACTATGCATTTATTCTACATGTATTACACTGACAGTTCATACAGAACAGTACAGTATGCGTCTTCTATTTTTTTTATACTCTTGTACTGAGCATGCCTACAGTATACAGTGCAGTCCAGTATGCCCCGACATTCTAGAAATACTGTGTTTTGTTACAATGGAGCCAATTGAACAATTTAAAACAAATCAACATGTTCTTTAATTGGTGGAGTAAGTACAAAAACATTTATTTACAAATACTGTACAATGTGGAAACATTTTAAGTGCACAGCAATTCAAAACATCAACAGGTGTATGGTTTACTGCTACAATAGTGAAAACATTTATTTATGTATATAAAGATAAAACATTTACAGTCAGTCAGTATGGTTTACAGCAGGGGGGCGCAAACTTTTTTCCCTGCGCCCCCCTGCCGGCGGTCCCCTCTCTTCCGCGCCCCCCCTAACCACCATTGACCCGCCCTCCGGCGTCATGACGTCACGTTGCCATAGCAACGTGACGTCGCATGACCTCGCGGCGTCATTTTGACGCCGCGTTGCCATGGCGACGCAAGAAGGAAGCCGCCGGAGTCACGGGTAAGTATGGTTTATAGAGGCCCTGCAGCTCCCCGGGCACTTAATTTAAGTGCCTTCGGGAAGCGCGCAGGGCCTCTGTAAACCCTGCGCCGCCCAGTTTTGACCCCCCTGGGTGTCGCGCCCCACAGTTTGCGCACCGCTGGTTTACAGTACAGTCACATGCTTTAAAAACAAATTCTTTATTCATAAATTATACAAAACCCAACATCTCCTTTATTAAAGTCAAAACATACTGTATACAGTGGGATGGTCTGAAAAGCAGTCTGCACCAGTACAAATACAAGTTGAAAAACACACAACATCTTTATTTAAGTACAGCAAGTTAAAAAATGTAACCGTACCTGTGACAAAAATCAACATCTCATTTATTAACGAAACATACAGTACAGTGGGATGGTGTGCAAAACGGTCAGTCAGGCCTGCACCATGCACCACGACAGTCCTCGAGGGCAGCAGGCAGGCCCGGTTTTCAGGACAACCTTACCTTGAAACCGTGCCTGTTTGCGGCCTTCAGGGACTGGAATTGTGCAGGTCTTGTGTGTTACAAGTTGCAACATTTGTGTATAGAGTACATACAAGTTACAAAACACACAACAACATCTCCTTTTTTTAAGTACACCAGGTCAAAACATGCACAATACAGTTCAGCACAACTGTACAGGTATGTCCTCCACATGGTCCGTCCATGGCCGATGCCTTGCATGGCGCAAATCGCCATTAATGCAGTCTCGAACGCCTCTCATTACAGGATCTGTAATTGGATAAAAGCGCCGCAATTCATCCATAATGTTCTGTCTTAAATTGACAGGAAGCGCTTTTTTTACGCGATTTCCCTCGTAGTTCACTCTGAAGGCCCATTCGCAGTACAACGAGTAGGGAACCTGGTGCCTATAAAGTAACAAGGCATACTTGTGGGGTGCACCAGCACTCTTCACCCTATACTTTTTCCTGAGTGCCACTGGCATATCGCGCAGGGTGATTTCGGGCACCACATCGATGCGAGCGGGTGTAGGTCTTCTGGGAGCGGGTGTACTTGAGGCGACGGGCGATGGTAGGTTGTCTGGGAGTAAGCTTTCCGCCATTCTTGGTCGCTGTGTTGTCTCCTAGCGTGGTCTTGACAGGGTTGTCAAGTTATCCTCCTCCTCAATGGCATACATGTACACTGCATCTTCTGGTGGAGGGGGTGCGCTTGGTGATGGAAGGGGGTCGAAGGTCCCATTCATCACATCCATGTCAACCCCCTGATCCAGCATTGGGGAAACAGGGCATTAACACCGAGCAAATAATGTATGCCCGCTATGTCAGCCTCTATCTTCTGCATCCGCTGCTCCATGGCTAGCATTGTCTCCAGAAGCAAATCTATCTTTGCCAGCACAATAGAGTTCTCGGGGATATCCACACTTATCCCATTGAGCATCCGGTCTAACAAGCTGATTCTTGTGCATGGCGTCTGGACATCTGTGTGGATGGGTGCAACGGAGGATGAAAAGGGTGGAGGAGGTGACCTGTGGATATCCGGTAGAGGAGAAGCGGCAGCGCCGTCGAAGAGGGATGGAGAAAGTGACCTTTGGATTTCCGGGCGAGAAGCAGAGTCGTCCAAGAGCAAAGGAGAAAGTGACCCGTGGATTTCAGAGGCGGCAGCGTCTTCGACGAGGGGTGGAGAAGACGGCCTGAAGATTTCCGGGACAGCGGCGGCAGAGTCGTCAAAGCGTATGGGAGGTGGTGGCCTGCGGGTTCGATGGGTTGGCTGCCAATCGTTTCGCGTCGACAGTACATCGCCGTATATCTTCTTGACATAATAAGACTTACGTCTTTGAAAACCCTTAGCCTTTGGGGTCAGTGGAAGGTTTTCTTTATTGGCCTTAGCCTGTCGCTTTGGCCTTGGCGTGGAAACGGCTGCCGCCTTTCGCTTTTTCTGCTTGACAGGCACGGCAGAGGCGAGTGGGTTCCTGCGTCCATAGAATCGGGGTCGCTCCATGGAAGCAGGTGGCACAATGCACTATCTGGATAAGGGCAAGGTCAGATAAACATACTGTAATCGAGTGGTGGGCCATGCAAAGTCTGTAACTTTTTCTGCATGGCAGCGAGGTACAGGTGTTGAAAGTGGGCGTGTGAGTCATTACCGTATAAATACACCATCCATTTTATGGATTCACTGCACATTGAATACACATCGACTAAACATCAAATATACATTCTTGTGTTTGAATTGTATTTCTCTCTACTCGCTGCAATGGTTGTTAAGAAGATTTCCAAGGATCTCAGCACGCGAATTAAGGAGATGTACACGAGCGGACCCCAAATTGCTGATATCCAACGCTGGTTAGCTACTTCTGGTATCGTTGTTCCAGCAACCACCGTGTGCTATCATGCACAAGGATAAAACAGAGAACGCAAATGGGCACCAAAGGTAGATAACGCGTAAGTATACAGTATCTTTATATTGCAACAGTATACAGAATATATTTTGTATCTGTATATTGCAACAGTATACAGAATATATTTTGTATCTGTATATTGCAACAGTATACAAAATATATTTGTATCTGTATAATGCAACAGTAAACAGAATATATTTTGTATCTGTATATTGCAACAGTATACAGAATATATTTTGTATCTGTATATTGCAACATTATACAGAATATATTTTGTATCTGTATATTGCAACAGTATACAGAATATATTTTGTATCTGTATATTGCAACAGTATACAGAATATATTTTGTATCTGTATATTGCAACAGTATACAGAATATATTTTGTATCTGTATATTGCAACAGTATACAGAATATATTTTGTCTCTGTATATTGCAACAGTATACAGAATATATTTTGTATCTGTATTTTGCAACAGTATACAGAATATATTTTGTATCTGTATATTGCAACAGTATACAAAATATATTTGTATCTGTATAATGCAACAGTAAACAGAATATATTTTGTATCTGTATATTGCAACAGTATACAGAATATATTTTGTATCTGTATATTGCAACATTATACAGAATATATTTTGTATCTGTATATTGCAACAGTATACAGAATATATTTTGTATCTGTATATTGCAACAGTATACAGAATATATTTTGTATCTGTATATTGCAACAGTATACAGAATATATTTTGTCTCTGTATATTGCAACAGTATACAGAATATATTTTGTATCTGTATATTGCAACAGTATACATAATATATTGTGTATCTGTATATTGCAACAGTATACAGAATATATTTTGTATCTGTATATTGCAACAGTATACATAATATATTTTGTATCTGTATATTGCAACAGTAAACAGAATATATTTTGTGTCTGTATATTGCACAGTATACAGAATATATTTTGTATCTGTATATTGCAACAGTAAACAGAATATATTTTGTATCTGTATATTGCAACAGTATACAGAATATATTTTGTAACTGTATATTGCAACAGTAAACAGAATATATTGTGTATCTGTATATTGCAACAGTATACAGAATATATTTTGTATCTGTATATTGCAACAGTATAAAGAATATATTTTGTATCTGTATATTGCAACAGTAAACAGAATATATTTTGTATCTGTATATTGCAACAGTAAACAGAATATATTTTGTATCTTTATATTTACTGTATATTGCAACAGTATATATATTTTGTATACTGTATAAACAATATATTTTCTTAACATTGCAGGGAGACAACTCTCCTGGTGGACCAAATAAGTGAGGAGAATGATGAGAACAGTGCATTAAGGGTCAAATACACTCTGCAGGAAAAGCACAATCTCGCTGTATCCGAGACCAGCATAAAGAAGATGAGACGCAGCATTGGATGGAAATATGGACGTGTGAGGTTGGTACTGGACAGTACAGGAGGTAAAAGTCTTGTTTCGGAAACTGTACTGTACAGCTAAAATTATTTTTTCCTTGCCATTACAGAGCATACCCCATGATACGGGACGCTAACAAAATCAAAAGAGTGGTCCAGGCCCAGGCATGGATCGACAGTGGGGAAACTTTCCAGGATTGCATCTTCACTGATGAGTCTACTGTGTCGCTGGAGAGATTTGCAACCTTTGCGTTCCACAAAAAGGCCGCATATCTTTGAAGCCGCGGCCAAAACACCCCGTGAAGCTGCATGTGTGGGGTGCCATCTATAGGCGTGGACCAGGATGTATTGTCATCTTTGAAGGTAAAATATACGAAATATAATGTAGCCTCATGCACTGTACTGTACTATTGTGTATTTTTTTTGAGCACTTTTCTTTTCTTGCTATAGGAATCATGAATAAAGCTTTCTTCCAAGACAACATTGTGCCTGAGATTGTGCAATACATCACACGCGAGTTCCCCAATGGTCACCGCTTCTACAAGGACAATGACCCGAAGCACACCGCGTCAACAGCGCATATCCTTGAGCGCAGTATCAACTGGGTGAAGACGCCAGCAGAGTAACTGCAGCAGACCGTGTCCCATTTTTTTCCCCACTGTTTTTACTGTGTACTGTACTGTATCTCTTAAAATAATTGTACTTTTTTTCCAATGACAGATCACCAGACTTCAATCCGATCGAAATGGTCTGGCATCAACTGAAGGACCATATCCGGAAAGTGGCGAAACCCTCCAAAAAGGACGAGTTGTTGAAAGGCATAATGAGTTTTTGGAATGATGTACTCACCGTGGAACGCTGCAATAAATATATAGACCATATTGCCACTGTGTTGCCCATTGTGATCGCACGCAATGGGCAAGCATCAGGAAAGTAGTGCTGTGCTGTAGTATTGTAAGTACAGTATGATACAGGTAAGTATGGGACAGATGTTTTCTTTCCCAATACTCAGAGTACAGTATTACTACAGTATACAGTAGTTACAGTTTTTCTTTACAGAGAGAGCAGCACCAGCCATCAGGTTACAGTACATACTGTACAGTAGTATTTAACAGTAGTCAGAGTATACAGTACAGTAGTTCCAGTAAACAGTCGACTAGTTTGACAGTACTACGGTAACTGCCTACTAACTGCTCAAGCAGCACCAGCCATGTACAGTACAGTACATTACACAATAATAATACCGTACGCACATACAGTAACTGCACTAATTTGTTGTTTTCTTGTCGTTTCAGGAAAAGGGTGACCTGGTGGGAGGTGGGTGGGGTGCTGTGTCCAGTCTACTCTGCTTGTACAGTCCAATGTACAGTATATAAACAGCAGTAGTGATGTAGACAAAACTTCTCCTCTTTCAATGTTCACAGAGGGAGGAACAAGATACAGATGGAAAAAATAATATTACTATATAATGTATATATATATATATATATATATATATATATATATATATATATATATATATATATATATATATATATATATATATATATATATATATATATATATATATATGAAAGAAAAGAGAAAAAGTGACCCGGTCTGATGTCCCGCACAAAACGGAAGTCCCTCCAGGAAACCGAGGCCTCGCCTGCCTGCCTCTAGCTGCTGCACCACCAATTGAGCCGAAAGATGTATCCACTGATCTGCTTCGCCGAGCCTCCCACAATCTGCGTTCCTCTCAATCCGTTCTCAGTGGGAAAAATGCCTGCTCTGCTTTAGCCACGCCAGGACTTCCGTTTTGTGCGGGACACCAGACCGGGTGAACGTCACTTCCGGTAGAAGGAGACCGCGCACGAGAGGACACCATTGCTGGCTCGAACGTTACCACTGGCTTATGAGGGCCTATCTCATAACTGCATTTAAAAACCGCTATACTTGTGAGTGGGCATTTGTCTGGTTTTAAATGTTCCATAAAATTATTGTTAAACTTTAATGCACTAGGTGTGCGCCTGTTTTTTTCTCTTTTCTTTCACAGGTATCCTTGGGGAGTTGTGATCCCTTGTAAACGGGCCGCCTATACCTGGATGTATTCATCTGGAACAGGACTCTGTGACTTTTAAGGTTTTAAAAAAAAATTGGAATTTTTTTTTTTATTTTTCAAACATTTTTCACATTTTTTTCATTTAATATTTATTTCATTTCATTCGGGATATTTTTTTATATAATATCATTATTTTTCCTTAAATATTTTTTAAATAATTTTGTTATGTATATTTTGTATTAAAATCATTTTAGTTATTACACATTTTATCTTAGAACCACATAGGGTTTTTATATATATTTTCCTACCTTAGCCACCCCATAGGTTGTATTAACGCAGTTGGCTACTTATTCACGGTTAGGCAGGTTATTACATTAGGCGCTCCTTTATTATTTCTGTTTTGTTTTTATATATATATATATATATATATATATATATATATATATATATATATATATATATATATATGTATATATATATATATATATATATATATATATATATATATATATATATATATCATATATATATAATACTGAGTTAAGTTATGGTGAGTAAAAAAAAGTGACAAAAACCCTCCACAGGAAAGCAAATATGTGTGCTCATTTGCATGTCATTTCCCAGAATCCCTTGCTGCAGTGGAAGTGCTGTATGCTGGGTGATGATGGGGAAAGGCGGGGTTGCAGACCTGCTAAGACATGCAGATGAGCATACAGTTGTATTTGCATATATATATATATATATCTATGTATATATATATATATATATTATACATTACAGTACTTATATATTATTAAATAATATTCTTATAAATGTGCATTATTCATGTTTCCCCATGTTTTAAAAATGTTTTCAAAATGTTTATCCAATTTCAATCTGCCAGAAGAACTTAATAAAGACAGCATTACTGTATGTATTATTCATGATTATTTTTTGGTTCCTGAGAAAATAAAATTAATATTTATTCACATTACTGCTAATCATAATCATTGACAACAACCACAACCCCCCATCCCTTCAGTACACCAATGAATAAGAATGAATGACAAAGCAACATTAATCAGTTTGAGTTTTTAACTTTCAATTCTGACTATGCTGTGCAAATCAGATTTACATTTCAAAATCGAGAAGGGATTTTCCAAAGCGTTACTGTAAAATAAGCCTCAAAGGGTTGGTTTGGGGGGGGGGAGGCTGAGTCATGTGCATTAATCAGCTACTGAAGCTCCCATGTCTACAAGGATTAGAGTACATGCAGGCAGTGTGAGGTTTGGACGGATTAAGAACACAATGAGAGGGGGGTGCGAGAGGGGGAGCTGCCATCTCTGAAAGGATTAGAGGATTCAGAACACAATACAGTATGTAAGGACACAGACGACTCTGTTGCGAGAGGGGGGGGTTGGTGGGCGTTCGACTTAAGCGCAGTAAACAGCAAACTGCCATCTCTGAAAGGATTTGAGGATTAAGACAACTATCAGTTCTGAAACGCACCCATCTCAAAGAGAATTACAGTACACGCCGGCGTAGTCAATATCCTGCATGTCTGTTTTTTTTAATACTGTAAATCAATTCTGTAGTAAGAAAAAATACTTTTAGCATTTTGTGTTTTTAAGAAAACAACTTAGAAAGACCAATTTTCAAATATTCTATTTTAACAGCCATTTGCTAAGGCACTGTCCCTTCATGTCCTGTCACAAGCCCTGGCACACCCCTTTGCCAGCCCTGCCCTCCCTCTAGCACATGTCATGTCAGTGCAGGAGTGCTCATGAATATTCATGAGCTTCCACTGAGAGACAGAAGCAGAATATAAACAGATGCCAGCTCTAATTACTGTATGTCACCAAATTTTGCCTATCAATAAATGGAGAACGAATTGACCTGCAGCTATACAGTTCTTTAGGTAATTGCACACATGAAACTAAAACTATTGAAGTAAAAATTCAATTAAAAAAAAACTGAACTGCAGCTTTAAGAACACAATGATTAACTAACTAACATCAGAAAATGTACTGTATGACTCTGTTGCGAGAGGGGGGGGGGTTGGGCGGTCGCCTCAAGCTCCTATCTCAAAGAGAATTACACGCAGACGCAGTGACTAACTTTACTAACTTCGGGAAATTTGTGTTGATAGGGGACACTGTGCAGTAAGAAGCAAGCTGCCATCTCTGAAAGGATTAGAGGATTAAGAACACAATACAGTGGGGTTGGGCGGTCGCCTCAAGCTCCTATCTCAAAGAGAATTACACGCAGATGCAGTGACTAACTTTATTAACTTCGGGAAATTTATGTTGATAGGGGACACTGCGCAGTAAGAAGCAAGCTGCCATCTCTGAAAGGAATAAAGTACAAGATTCATAAAATTAACTACTACGTGGATGTTCAAAGCTGAATACATACTGTACAGTACTTTAATTTCAAAATGCAGTTCATCATAATAATACACCCCCAAACACAGTATGTAAAAAGAACAAAAATTAACCATGTGCAGTCAAACACACAGTGTCGCAGTCAAAAGCTATAGCACAGATTGAATTTCGTAATACAGTAAGATGGTTTTGGCAGGCTTGTGAAAAAAAAATGGTTTGGTTTGTGGAGAAAAAAAAATTACATACAGTACTGTACAGCAGCACAGCACTGCTAAATGCATGCATACTTCAAATATGCAAATTTACAATTACTGCGCGCACACACAGACTGTGTACTGACGCGGGCTGAACCGCGAAGGTATTAGACTTCCAAGACAACAGCTCGCAAATGCCCCCTGAGATTGTACACGGCATTACAGTATTGCAGCCAGCGAGAATAAAATGCTAATATCACGAGCGCGAAAACGACATAAAACCGCACCTAAACGGGATAATCTGAAAGCCGCGGATCTAGCCGCCTTAGACTCAGCTCGGCCGCCACTGTAATACATACTCAAATTGTTTTGAGTTACTTCCAGTCATTCATAATACAGTCCCCAAAGTGCTTGCATTAACCAGCTCTGCTTCCTGGTCACATAGTTGAATGCGAATGGAAACAGCAGAATCGACATTCACATATGCTGCACACTGACATATAATATAATCAGTCTAGTATTTAAATAGCATTTTCTCCAGCAGGAGTTAACTACTTTCTTTTCTAGTGTATGGATTTCATTCTGAAATTATTTCGAAATTATTTAGTCACTTCTTTCACTCAACATACAGTCATAGAGGTATACACATTAGCCAGCTCTATTGCCTGTTCATATAGCAAATTGCTACATATTGGTTACATAAATTAATAGATTACAGTTTATATCAGAAAATCCAAGTAGAATAGATATATAATTTAATACATTAAAATAAATTTATCTTATTAAAACAAATTCATTTTTCAGAAATATATATATAATATAGATATAAAATATATAAAAAAAATATATATAACATAATAAAAACATTCAATAAATTCCCTATTAACTAACTGTCCCGCCTGTATGCCCGCAGACCTGGCAAGACCCCGATACTGAGGTGGGAACGATATTACACCACACACCCACAGCTGTGGGAGCAAGCCCGGAGTGTGGTATAGCGTTGCTGGGCCTGTTGGAAAAGTGGTTAGGATACTTGCAAGGTCTTGATGGGTTAAACGTAAGAATGGTCGTGTCCGTGCGCCAAAGTCCAGGGGTACAGAGAGCAGAGTAGTCAAATTTCCTAAGCCAAGCCAAGGATTTCAAAGGTCAGCAAAGTAGAGTTCGTAGCAAGGTTCAAGGGTTACAGAGAGCAGGGTAGTCCAGGACGAGCAGGGGTCAAAGCCAGGGAAATCCAAAGTAACACAGGAGCAGGCAGAAGCAGGAACACAGAGGGAGCACACACAGGGATAACAGGAACTATGCAGAGCGATGATAGAGAGGGCAGACAGGGATTATAAAGGAGGGAACACCAATGGGAGAGAGAGGAGGAGCAGAGAGGGAAGTGGGAGACAATAGGGATAGGTCAGGAGGAGAGAAGGAGGAGACAGAGGGGTTGGACAAAGAGATGGCATGCAGGTCATGGGAGGAGGAGTCTAGAGATTGGCAGGCCCTAGAAGAGGAGCGTGTGCGCGCGCCCTCTGTAACCTGAGAGTGCGCACACACAGGCTGCGTCACCAGATGCGCGGAGCGGAGCGCCGCGCGCGGGCACACCAGCAGGGGGAAACGGAGGAATGGAGGAGACCGCCACCGGAGGTGACGGGATGACAGTGGGTACTGAGGAGGTCTGAGAGCGGGGGGCGTTGCCGCAGGGTCCTGGGGACCGTGCGGGTGCTCTAGACCTGCGGGGCATGCGTTGGGTAAAGGGACAGACACAGGGATAGCCGGAATGGGACAGGAAGGGGTAAGCACAGGGAGATTGGCAAGGGAAGGGACAGAGGGAGTGAAAGAATTGGAAGGAATCCCCTGAACCGTCACAGTATCCCCCCCTTTAGGATCGATCTCCGAGCGATCCATCCAAGGTTTTTGCGGAAATTTTTGGTGGAATTGTTGGAGAAGTTTAGGAGCATGTATATGCCGTGCTGGCACCCACTAACGTTCCTCCGGGCCATAGCCCTTCCAATGGACAAGAAACTGGAGTTTGTTTTTTGAGCAGCGGGAATCAATGAGCGATTGGACCTCATACTCCTGTTGTACTAAGGTAGAAACTGAGTTAGGTTTCCGAGAAGGGTCAGAGAAATGAGAACTCTGTATAAAGGGTTTCAGGAGTGAAGCGTGAAATACGGAAGGAATCCTCATGGTGGGGGGTAGATCCAGCCGAAAGGCAACAGGGTTAACTTTCTCTAAGATTTTGAAAGGCCCTAGGAATCTTGGAGAAAGTTTAGGTGAAGGCGTCTTAAGCCTAATGTTCTTTGATGATAACCACACCCTGTCACCAGGTTTAAAAGAAGGCCCAGGTTGACAATGACGATCCGCCTTGGTCTTTTGTTTGGCAACCGCAGATTGTAGAGTTTTGAGGATTATTTTCCAAGATTCCTGTAGATTAGCAACATGAGAGTTGGCCGCATTAACGCCTGAAGGAGAAGACGAGAGAGGAAGACTACTGGGGTGGAAACCGAAGTTAATAAAAAAGGGAGACTCTTGAGTAGACTCATTTTTGAGAGAATTGATAGCAAATTCGGCCCATGGTAAGAGATCCACCCAGTTGTCCTCTGAGTCAGATACGAAGCATCTTAGATATTGTTCTAGAGTTTGATTCATCGTTTCGGTTTGACCATTGGTTTGAGGATGGTATCCTGAGGAAAACAAGAGAGAGATTCCGAGTCTCTGGGAGAATGCTGCCAGAATTTAGAGATGAATTGAGATCCACGGTCAGAGACAATCGAAATGGGAATGCCATGTAATCTGAAAATTTCTTTGGAAAAAACATCAGCCAGTGTGGCAGAATTAGGGAGACCCTTGAGGGGAACAAAGTGTGCTTGTTTAGAGAACCTGTCCACTACGACCAGAATGGTGTTCATTCCTTTGGAATTGGGCAACTCGACAATGAAATCCATCGAGATATGCTTCCAGGGTTGTTCCAGAATGGGAAGAGGTAAGAGAAGTCCAGACAGTTTGTGATGGAGTGTCTTACTTTGGGCACTTACAGGGCAGGCACTAGTAAAGTTGAGAATATCTTTGTTCATCTTTGGCCACCAAAATGTCCGTTTAATGAGATCTGCTGTCCTTTTGAAGCCTGGATGACCGACTGCTCTAGAAGAGTGACCCCAAAGTAAAATTTTATGGCGAAAGCGTGGAGCTGCATATAAGCGCCATTCTGGTACCCTGAACCTGCTGGGAATGTGAGCTTGAGCTTTGTTGATTTCATCCAACACGTCGAAGTTGTTAGCGGAAATTATACATTTGGCAGGAAGAATACGTTCTGTGCTTTCATTAGCTTCAGTTTCTGTGGAGAACTGACGAGAGAGAGCATCTGCTTTGACATTTTTGGTACCAGGAATATATGAAATAGTATAGTTAAAGTGGGAAAAGAAGAGCGACCACTGAGTTTGGCGGGATCCCAGACGTCGGGCCCCCTCAATATACAACACATTTTTGTGGTCAGTGAGGATAGCAACTGGTTCCTTGGTACCCTCTAAAAGGTGTCTCCATTCTTGGAGAGCCAGTTTTATGGCCAAAAGTTCACGATTACCAACATCATAATTCCTTTCGGCAGCTGAACATTTCCGTGAAAAAAAACCTCAGGGGTGGAGTTTTTCTTGGGGAAATCCTCTGGGAAAGGACTGTGCCAGCTCCCACGTCCGAGGCGTCGACCTCTAAAGCGAAGGGGAGGGAGGTGTCCGGATGGCGTAGGATGGGTGTGGAAACAAATGCTTTCTTGAGTACCTCAAAAGCAAGAATAGCCTCCGGAGACCAGGAAGTGGTATCGGCGCCCTTTTTGGTCAATGCTGTGATGGGAAGAGCAATAGAAGATTTTTTTTTGATGAATTTCCTTTAATAGTTGTCAAAGCCGAGAAAGCACTGCACAGCCTTGAGGGAATTAGGCAGCGGCCAATCAAGAACAGCCTTCAGCTTTTCTGGATCCATGGAGAAGCCTTGGCTGGAGATGATATAGCCAAAGAAGGCAGTAGAGGTCTGGTGGAACAAACACTTCTCCATTTTGGCGTATAGGCGATTAGAACGGAGCCTAGAAAGCACTAGTTTGGTATGTTGAATGTGTTCCTTCAGGTTTTTAGAAAAAATAAGAATGTCATCCAGATAGACGATGACAAATGTTCCCGATACATCGCGGAAGATGTCGTTCATGAACTCTTGAAAAACGGCAGGAGCGTTGCATAAACCAAAGGGCATAACAAGATACTCATAGTGTCCTGAACGTGTACACAGGCGGCACACTTTATTCGAGTACGGCTCATTCCGCAAGCCGGGATATGTCCCGGCTTGCGAGCCGCACTCCCTCAGCGTGCCGCGCATCACCGATGCGCGGTCACGCGTCATCGGGTGCCTGTGCCGCCTGTACGCGTGCCCAGGGCTCCCCGAGGGAGCCCTGGTGTCGCGCGGATGTGAGGACGGCAGCGGGACGTTCCGGGGGACCCGGCGGACCCGGTGAGGAGAGGGGGAAGCCCCGATCGGCGGGCCTCTCCTCAGAGGCTTAGGCGCGCGCCAGGCACCCTCCGGCGTGCGCCAGGTTACTGCTGCGGCCGAGAACGGGCAAATGCTCGAATAAACTCGGCCGCAGCAGTATTAAATGCTGTTTCCACTCGTCCCCCTCCCTTATGCGAATGAGATTATAGGCACCTCTTAAGTCGAGCTTTGAGAAGATAGATGCCCCCTGGAGTTGATCGAACAGTTCAGAGATAAGAGGATGGGGGTACCGGTTCTTCATCGTGATTTTATTGAGTCCACGGAAGTCAATGCACGGCCTAAGTGATCCATCCTTCTTCTTCACAAAGAAGAAGTCAGCCCAGCAGGGGAGGTAGAGTTGCGGATGAATCCCTTCTCCAAATTTTCTTGAATGTAGGACGTCATGGCCTCGGTCTCCGGGATGGAAAGGGGGTCTGACTTACACTTAGGCAGGATGGTCCCAGGAATCAGATCGATAGGACAATCGTACGGGCGATGTACCTTGTTGAACACATCCAAGTACTCCTGATACACGGTAGGCAGGGTCGATAGATTGGAAGAAACAGAATTACAGGCCGGTAAGCACTGCAACAGGAGACACCACAGGAACAGCTTCTGCAGACGAAGGCCACTGGAGAGGCAGAGTACCGGTCCAGTCGATGCGTAGATTGTGGAGTTGAAGCCAAGGCAATCCTAAAATAATTTGGATGGAAGGAGATTGAAAAATATCGAAGATTATTACCTCCTTGTGACCGTCGGTCAAGGTCAGTGTGAGAGGATAAGACTCCCAAATGATAAACGCAGGCTGGAGTGTCGGCCGTTGATGGCCTCGAGGCCAATGGGAGTTTTCCTTGTGACCATGGGAATTTGATTCTCCAAAGCGAACTTCTGGTCCAGGAAGTTACCAGGAGATCACGAATCGATGAAAGCTTCTACCTGCAGGAAAAGGTTCAGGCCCTCCAAAGTAGCAGGAAGCAGAAACTTCTTTGGGAATGCTTCGGGGAGAGAGGGGCAAGGAGAGACAGTACCCAGTAGAAGCCCCTCTACCTTTACTGGGTGTGCCCGTTTCCCGGTTTCAGGGGACAATTCTGGAGGCGATGTTCCGGAGAAGCATAGTAGAAGCAAAGTCCATTCAAATGACGTTGCACTCTCTCTGTGGCCCGAAGTTGCTGACTGCCAACCTGCATTGGCTCCGGAGCTTCCAGTGCCAGGAGTGGTGTAGTAGACGACCTGTGACAACAGAGGAAGGAGAACGAGAACAGTGCCTCTTGTGCCATCGCTCCTGAGTACTCTGGTCCATGCGTACGCTTAGGGTGATCAACTCCTCCAGGGTCGAAGGCCATGCATGCGTAGCCAGGTCGTCTTTCAAGGTATCTGAGAGTCCGTGGCAGTACTCGGTGGTGAGTGCCTCATCATTCCATTGGGTTTCAGCTGCTAGCGTACGGAACTCAATGGCGTATTTGGCCGCAGATCTTCGGGCCTGCGAAATATGAAAAAGAGAGAAAGCTTCTGTCTCGCGCCGTGCAGGAGTATCGAATACAAAAATACATTCGTTTTTGCGCTCCAATAGGGGGGAGGCCCAGGCGAAAGCGTCTCCGGTGAGCAAGGCATAGATATACGCTACCTTAGCGTGACCAGTACGAAACAGGGAAGGGGACATCTCGAATTGCACCTCGCATTGGTTTAAGAAACCGCGGCAGGCGAGGGGGTCCCCATCATAGCGATTTAGTGAAGGAATACGGAGCCCAGATCTGGCATTGGTTGTGGAAACCGGTGGCGTAGGAGCCACGGAACTCTCCAAAGGGGAGAAATTGGCCAATTGCTGGGAGACTGTAGACAACTGGTTGCTTACAAATTGTAAGGCCTGCATTTGTTGGGCTCTGCATAATGTCACGCCTGTATGCCCGCAGACCTGGTAAAACAAATTCATTTTTCAGAAATATATATATAATATAGATATAAAATATATAAAAAAAATATATATAACATAATAAAAACATTCAATAAATTCCCTATTAACTAACTGTCCCGCCTGTATGCCCGCAGACCTGGCAAGACCCCGATACTGAGGTGGGAACGATATTACACCACACACCCACAGCAGTGGCAGCAAGCCCGGAGTGTGGTATAGTGTTCCTGGGCCTGTTGGAAAAGTGGTTAGGATACTTGCAAGGTCTTGATGGGTTAAACGTAAGAATGGTCGTGTCCGTGCACCAAAGTCCAGGGGTACAGAGAGCAGAGTAGTCAAAGTTCAAAAGCCAAGTCCAAGGATTTCAAAGGTCAGCAAAGTAGAGTTCGTAGCAAGGTTCAAGGGTTACAGAGAGCAGGGTAGTCCAGGACGAGCAGGGGTTAAAGCCAGGGAAATCCAAACTAACACAGGAGCAGGAAGAAGCAGGAACACAGAGGGAGCAAAGCATAGGACTGCACACACAGGGATAACAGGAACTATGCAGAGCGATGATAGAGAGGGCAGACAGGGATTATAAAGGAGGGAACACCAATGGGAGAGAGAGGAGGAGCAGAGAGGGAAGTGGGAGACAATAGGGATAGGACAGGAGGAGAGAAGAGGAGACAGAGGGGTTGGACAGAGAGATGGCGTGCAGGTCATGGGAGGAGGAGTCTAGAGATTGACAGGCTCTAGAAGAGGAGCGTGCACAGGCTGTGTCACAAGACACGCGGACCGCCGCACTGCGGGCACACCAGCTGGGGGAAACGGAGGACACCGCCACCGGAGGTGAGTGGATGACAGTGGGTACTGAGGAGGTCTGAGAGCGGGGAGCGTTGCCGCAGGGGCCTGGGGACCGCGTGTGTGCGCGAGACCTGCGTGGCATGCGTTGTGGTAAAGGGACAGCAACAGGGATAGCTGGAGCGGGAGAGGAAGGGGTATGCACAGGGAGATTGGCAAGGGAAGGGACAGAGGGAGTGAAAGAAGGGGAAATAATCCCCTGAACCGTCACACTAACTAAATAAAAGTCCAGGATCTTCTTATAGTTCGTTCCCTCGAGAGAAAAATATATAAAATATGGCATGATTAATGTAAAAACCCTTTCAATAATTGTGCAATTACTCACTTCCTAATCTTTTTAATATTCATAAATAAATCTAGTAGATGCTTATAAGCTTATATATCTGTGTTATTCTTATTCATTCAAACTAACATGATGAATGTAAGGTTGCTTTTATGCAACATATGTTGTTGAGGTACATACAAATATATATATATATATATATATATATAAAAACATTCAAGGAATGTCAGATTGGACTTAATAAATACTATACTGAGAATTGTTCTTAAGAACATTTAGTGCAATCTACATTTGATATGAAAGATATTAAAACCACTAATTTTTCTTCAAAGTCTAGTTCTTAAAGTAAGAACACACCTAACTCTATATCAATATTGAGACCATTGGGTACTAGGGTTTTTAATCTGTGTATCCAAAACGTTTCTTTCTTAGTAAGCTGAATATTTCTGTTCCCACCCCTCCAGTGCATTGGGACTTGCTCGATTCCTTTGTATGGCAGTCCTGCAGCATCACCTTGGTGAAATTCATTAAATCATTAATCATTAAGCTTTGATACACAATGGGCTCTATGCAGTAAGCGTTGATAAGGCTTTTTTTGCCATTTTCCCTGCAAAATTGGGTTTGAGATTCAGTAAGCGCCGATAAGTGCTTGATTTCGCCAGTTTTGGTGTCCGATAAATTTGTTATGGCCAGTCGCCTGCCGATAAGCCGTTTTTTTGGCACTTTTCGCCACTTTTTTAATTCGGCTGTATTCAAGTAGCAAAATCAGCTGATCGGCACTAAGAAATTGAGACTTCATGGCCAATTTGTCCCGCCAACTAAAGTTGGCAAGTTGGAGGGGAGAACGATCGCTAAGGCTGCCGGAGCAGCACTTAGAAAAAAAAAACTCATCTATACATCAATGGAGTCAATGGAGCGGGGACGTAGAACATTATAGTACTGTTTACGTTCGATTGCTCACAATACAAATGTGTTGAGCATTACAGTGTGGGGGGCATTCACTGCATCGTGTCACACCTTACGTTTATTATTTGCAGAACATTGTACTTTTAGATGTTTTCATCATCTGCGTGTCACATTACTCATCATGTGATGATGTGGCAATGGAAAAACCTATACCCAACTCTTAAAGGAGAAGATCACATCATATCACACATGTCACTGATCTGTGCGACAATTTATTATATGATGTTACCCATGTCACACATCTAACACAGCCACCGTACATTCATGTAGCTTTACATTAGACAATGCTTGTAATGTGTAACGCATCATCAAACGTTCATGTACATCTTTCTTCTCATGTTTACATGTACTTTGTGTCCTCCCTTTTTTCATGACGTCCGCTATTGGACACTCAATCACATTGCATGTTTACATTGTAAAAGTTGCATTACAAGCACTTCATGCTAACTTATACACACATCTACAATACTTACTCATTGTTACACCTTTCAAACTGATTCAATATCAACTATCCTGATGCCATAAATGTATGCATATGCACACGAGAATTCATTGTTGGGAACATGTGACACTAACATGGCAAATTAGACATGTTGCAGCAAACTTTTTCTACGTCAATGTCATGCTTTTAGCATCATTACATGACTGACTGTTGCGTTCAGAAGTGCTACATGCATTACACATTACACTAAGAATTAACAATGAATGCTTGTACAAAGCTTCACGTTACATCATTGTCAAATATCACGATTGGCTGCTGAATACACAGAAATAATACTTGTTAGATAAAATGGATACAGCTTGGGAGCCAAGTACTTTAATATGTTAATGTAACACGTTGCATTTTACAAACTCACCTGACATCATCACATAGCTATTTAAAGGACGCCCATTACCTGCTCATTCACAGCTACAGATTTCAAAATGATGCGCATGTTTAGGAGACGGAGGAACATTCTTTTGCACGAGTGGCTTGCTGAAGAACAGAATGACATAGGGCAAGGGAGGGACAGAGCCAGGGACAGTGACAGGGACAGGCGCGCGGACATGAAAGGGACAGGGAGAGGGACAGGGAGAGGGACAGGGAGAGGGACAGGAGATCAGAGGAGAAGACAGAGGAGAGAAGTTGTGGCTCGTCCACGTGTGTACAGGGAGAGAACCCTGTTAGATGGGATGAGTGAGGAGGAGATAGTAAGTCGCTATCGGTTGAGTTCAGCAGCAATCTTATCTCTTTATGAAGAGATAAGGGGAGATTTAGATTTTGTGACAGCCAGAGGTTGTGCAGTCCCTGGGCTTGTTAAAATGCTGTGCTCATTACATTATCTTGCTTCCGCGTCATTCCAGACAACTGTGGGCATAGTGGGCGGGGTCTCGCAATCTACATTCTCGCGGGCCTTTACCCAGTTTCTCTATGCACTCAATAGACGCACTAGGAATTATATTTATTTTCCTAAAGAGCAGACACAGTGGCTGGAAGTCAGGAATGGCTTTTATGCCATATCAGGGATACCATGTGTGATGGGTGCAATCGATTGCACCCATGTTGCTTTGATTCCGCCTAGTCAGAGTGAGCATGCTTACCGCAACCGTAAGCACTACCATTCCCTGAATGTACAGGTGGTATGCGATGCCACGATGAAGATAATGCATGTGGTAGCCAAATTCCCTGGTTCCAGTCACGATTCCTCTATCCTGAGGAACTCATCAGTCTTCCATGCTTTCGAAGAAGCCCATTTTGGACCTGGTTGGCTGCTGGGTGAGTACATATTTGGATGTTGTAACACAAACCTCTTTTTTGTTTAGGAATGATTTTATTTTAGAATGTTATCACTAATGTAAGCTTATGTGTGCTACATTGATTATAGGTGACTCAGGATACGGAATTAGGCCGTGGCTGTTGACCCCGGTGCTAAACCCTCAAACTGAAGCAGAGGAGAGCTACAATGCTGCCCATATATCTACGCGATCCATTATAGAGAGGACATTTGGCCTTCTCAAAACTAGATTTCGGTGTCTCGACAGAACTGGTGGGGCTCTTCAATATAAGCCACAAAAAGTGTCTGATATTATCATTGCCTGTTGCATTTTGCACAATGTGGCACTCAGACACAATGTACACACAGACATAGGTCAGGCTTTGGAAGAGGAGCATCCCACAAATGTACCAGCTGAAAATGAACAAACAGCCAGTGGTGCCGAGACACGCCAGAATCTCATAAATAGTTTTTTTTTTTCTGGTACGTAAATACATATATGTTCCTAGTACTACTTTGATATATTAATTATGTTATATTAACACTACATTTATTATAATAACCTTCTGTTAGGACATAGATGAATATGGGTTGCACACCTTTCTCTTCTCTGCTGTGTGGACAAAGCCATGTGGCACCGGTATGTTATTCTTGCACAGGTTATATAATCCTTCTTCGAATGTAAACTAGTTGTGTGTATGTGAATACAACAAGTGTTACAAACGAGTAATTTAGTAACATTGTGTTTTTGATTATGCAAACACAATACACATAGTATGGCCATAGTCATTCATTCTTCCAGTATGGTTACATTCAATCTTATTGTTACACTGTTACATGTGCATCAATATGATGTGCACACCAGGCAGCTTTTCATATTTAATGTGACAAAATATACATGGTGTTTCATATGTAACACCAAATATACACTTTGATGTGTTGCTTACATTAATGAAGATGTCATGTCAATGTTTGCAATTTATGTATTCTTCATTTTTTTTATAGGTATATCTCCCCTATCACTGACCATGGTATGTATATGAACTGACATCTGTCATAAGATGTGCCTACCTCTATATACGTATAATTATAGGATGTATAAACCCAACATAGTTGTCAACTTCAAATCTTACATACATCTCGTTTCTCTATCATCTAGATGCGTTTAGATACTCTTGATGTTTCATGTGCATAGTATGTGAAAATTATTAGCGACATGACATCACATTTCATGTATGTACCCTTAAAAATTCCATTATTATGAGATGCGCATGCGCGGCTGGCTGGTGATGGTTGAGTAATCACACAGCTCCACCAACCGCCGGCACTTTTTGGCAAATAATCAATATCAAAACCGGCATTTATAAAAAATCAAACTAGCGCTACGGACAACTAAACTCACCCCAGATCGACAAATAAGCCCAAAAAAGTATGGCAGCAACGAGGCAGAAGACCCGGCGCAAGTCGGATGTCAGGGCCTACTTCACCGGGCAAAGCAAGGCTGGAGCTGCGGAGCTGTCAGCGGTCTCTGACTCCGACTCAGCCCAAGACGCGGAGGGCTCAAGGGCAGCAGCGGAGCAGTCCAAAGTCATTAAAAAAGAAATATCCCGCCTGCTAATAGATTTAAAATCCTTTTTCAGGGGGGAGGTGGAGGGGCTCCGGCACGACCTCATGCAGATTGGGACAAGGACTAACGAGCTTGAGGAGCGCATGAATGTCAGCTCAAATACCCACAAAGAAACTAACTCTCGGGTGCAGGCCTTAGAGCAGAGAGTAATGGACCTGGAGGCCCGACAAGAAGATGGGGAAAATAGGGACAGAAGAAACAACTTAAGAGTCCGGGGGATCCCAGAGGAGATTCTGGACCCGGAGGCCCTGCTGACCCGCTGGATGGCCTCTATCCTGCCGGACAAAACGGAATCCGATTTAAGAATGGATAGATGCCATAGGGCTCTACGTTCCAGACCTCTGCCATCAAACCCCCCTAGAGGAGGTGGGTAGGATTGCCCGTGCACCCCCCATATCACCTTTGAAGGAATCACCCTCATGGTTTTCCAAGACCTATCTCCCCTCACCCTGGCCCGGGCGGAGAGCTGTAGCCCATGTCACAAGGGCATTAAGGGACAGTGAGGTCAGGTACAGATGGGCATTCCCATTCGCCCTCGTGGCCATCAAAAATGGCAGACCACACGTGCTCAAGCACCCCTCGGAGGGGGCAGCCTTCTTGAAAAAACTGGGGGTGCAGGGGTTACCGGACAATATAGCAGAGGGAGACCAACAAGGGCATAAAGCGGACTCCCCGCCGGGACGGCATGGTTCTTCTCCCCCGAAGGAGAGGAGACTGAACAAGGAAGGGGGGAGCGGAAAAAGCCCATAAACAATGGATAGATCACAGACTGTGAACTGATGTTGCGCCTGTTGCGCTGATTAAGAAAGTTATTGCCCTTCGGCTCTGCGAGGATATCACCCTAACGGGAGTCTCTTTTGGTGCTTAGGTTCCAAAGATGAACTACAACCGTGGGCCCTATGGAGATTGCACCAATACTTGTGCTCCAAAATGGCGTCTCTCTACCTACCTGAGTTGAAAGAAGACGACGAGGCGCGAAGACTCTCATGGCGGCGGGGTTTGTGGCGGGAAGGAATGCTCCGATATCAAGACCCACCCAGGGAGCTTCCTTCAATCCAGCCTTCTCTCCGTGAGGATCCGCCTCCGACTGAGCCCGCCTCGCCCAGCCCAGTGATGTAGAGGGGTCCGCTCTCGCGAGAGCAGCAGGAGGGACGCCGACGGAGGATCCAGCAGACGGCAGCGTGACGTCTAAAGAGAGGCGTCAACCTGGAAGCGGATCGGTCTTCCCTGGCGGGGGCGTGCGAGTTCCGCCGCCGGGGAGAGACATCTGAATATGCTGAGCGCTGGGGACTGGAACTCTGATAGTGGTGCAGAAGGGGGATGCCTGGCCGCTTGGAGGGGGTAATCCGCAGTGGTGGGAGGGGAGCATGGGGGGTGCGGGAGGGATTAAAGAGTATAGAGAGTACATAGGGGAGCTGAGACATGTAGGGGTGATAAGGGGGCGTAGAGGGAAGGGATAATAAACAAATAGTCAGTATACTGAGGATTTTAGACAGGTATAATTCCCGATGGAGGAGTGAGCAGGGGAGTCGATTGAGTCAAAGAGCGTAGGGGGGCAGATACGGGAAGAAGAGAGGGTGGCTGCAGGAAGGGTACAAACAGTTTAGGGTTTATAGATTTAGAGCTGGGAGTGATGTCGGAGTTAGAGAGAAGAGTTCAGGGTAGTTAAGGTTTAAACCTTGGTTAATTATGGGTAAAATTCTTTGTAGTTGAGAAGCTAGTTGTCAGGTTTTGACTAAGCATAACTGCCGGCGGGGGGGGGGAGTAAACACCACTCTGCCTGCAGGTATGTGCGTCAACTCCAGGAGGCGGGGCATGTCCCACCTACCTGGCAAAGACCCGGTGGTCCGTGGCCGGTTTCCGGAGCCATGGAGTTGGACCAGGGGGGAGGGGGGTCCAGAGAGAAAAGATCTCCACCGGGCAATGAACCCGAGGTCTATCAGGACCAATACGGTTCTTGTGGTGTTTATATGTGTTGTATATATGTATTCTTCCCTCATGTCTTATCCCTTCTCCATCCCAGCCCCAACCGGCGGAAGAATGAAACTGCGCTACAGGTGCCAGCATTACGAATCTCAAGTTCAGAAAGAGCCCAGGGATCTGGGTAAGAACAGGTTTGCTTATAAACTACCACCACACAGACACTACATCACAAAATGGAGGTAATCTTTATCTCACAAAACGCAAAGGGCTCAACAGTCCACATAAGCGGCGGGTAGCTTTTGCAGAGCTTAAGAGGAGAAGGGCCGATGTGGTCTTCCTCCAGGAAACTCACTTCAGCTCGCGAAATATTCCAAAATTTCTAGACTCTCACTTCTGAAAGTTCTTCCTAGCATCAGGTGAGGAAAAAAAGAAAGGAGTAGCTATATTGATACATAATAACACCCCCTCCCAGGTTGAAAAGATTAAAAGAGATCCTAAGGGAAGGTACATTGTGCTGGTCGGGCTCCTTAAGCAGGTCAGAATAACGCTGGCATGTATATACGCGCCTGGCGACGGACAACCAGACTTCTATAACTCATTCTTCCAGAAGCTACAGCTGTGGGCCGAGGGACATATAGTTCTGGGAGGCGACTTTAACACAGTCCTGAACCCCAGCGTAGATCGAACCACATCCCAGAAAACCATAAAGAGAGAGGGAAATACCCAATTACTGAAAGGTCTAAAACAAGTTGGCCTAATGGATATATGGAGAGAGCAGCACCAAGGAGACCGCAGCTACTCCTTCTATTCCCACCCACATGACAGCTAAAGTAGGATTGACCACTTCTTTGTATCGGGCAGAATGGTCCCACAAATCTCCGACACAAGCATACATGATATTACATGGTCGGACCATGCATCAATAGAGCTAAGATGCAGCCAAATTGGATGTGCCAGGCCAGGAGCAAACTGGAAGCTAAACGAATCGATAATTAAAATTCCGGATATACAGAAAAAAATCAAATCCGAAATTTCAGATTACTTTCGGATAAACAGGGGCAGTGTGGAATCCCAGTCGCTGTTATGGGAGGCTCATAAAGCCACAATTCGAGGGGTACTAATCGGTATAGCTGCAAATAGGAAAAAGAAAAAGGAAGCCAAATTAACCCAGCTTTATCAAAGGTTACACGAGCTCTCTATTCTACATAACCGAACAGGTAGAGATGATACTCTGAAGGAGTTGAAGGATGTTAGGATTGAGCTAAACCTCCTCCTTACCTCCAGGGCTGAGAAAGACATGAGTTGGACACAGAGGAAGTTCTATGAGAAAGCTAATAAACCGAACACTATGCAAGCCACCAGACTCCGTAATCGGAAACCAAACTTTAATATTCAGTCTATTACAACAGCAGGAGGCCAGAGTTCCTCAAACCCAAAAGTCATAGTAGGGGAGTTTGCGAAATTCTACGCACAGCTATATAATGGGGAGAAGGTGGTTTACAACGCTAGGACAAGTAGTAATCTACAGAAATTCCTGGCTGATGCGGCCTTGCCACAATTGAACAGATTGGAGAGAGAGGCACTACAAAGCGACTTTACAAGGGAGGAATTAGAGGCGGTAGTAAAAAACTTAAAAGCGTCAAAAGCCCCAGGCCCGGATGGGTTCTCCAACCTGTATTATAATTTTTTTTTCGAAGTTCTAGCTCCACACATGCTCCAGCTGTTCAATGGAGTATTAGCAGGAGAGCCCTTTCCGGGGCAGATGCTCCAAGCGTCAATTTCAGTAATTCATAAAGAGGATAAGGATCCCACTAGTTGCCAAAGTTACCGGCCAATATCATTAATTAATACAGATGTTAAAATCTATTCTAAACTACTGGCCAATAGATTAAATGTAATCCTGCCGAGGCTTATCCACCCGGATCAAGTTGGCTTCATTAGAAGTAGACAAGCGGCCGACAACACTAGAAGGATGGTGGATATAATAGACTTTATAGGAGCCAACGAGATTCGAAGTATAGCCCTAAGCCTAGATGCGGAAAAGGCCTTCGACAGGATTGATTGGCCATACTTGGAGTCCACGTTTGGTGCGTTTGGGTTTGGAGGCCTATTCCAACAGGCAGTCAAGGCATTATATACTGCACCAGCAGCTAGGGTGGTCCACCAGGGATTCCCCTCAGAACTATTTCCAATTAAAAGTGGCACGAGGCAGGGATGCCCGCTTTCGCCCCTGCTATTCGCCTTATGCATCGAGCCACTCGCAGCACAAATTCGGAACAACGCTGATATCTCTGGGGTACAAATTCACTCCCAGGAGCACAAAGTTATTATGACATTATTCTAACCCTTACCAAGCCGCTCATCTTGCTACCCAATCTGTTCAAGCTTCTAGAGCGTTTTGCCCAGATCTCTGGTTTTAAAATAAATCAATCTAAATCAGAGGCCTTAAGCCTCAACATGCCAAGAGAAATGGAGAAGCTGATAGAACTCAATTTTGAGTTTAGATGGCGTCCTTCCTCCATGAAATACCTAGGAGTGCATATCACGAAAAAGACAAGCTCCTTATATTCGGCTAACTATCCCAAACTGCTGAGGACTCTCAAAAAAGAGCTACAGGATTGGAAGGCATATGGTATTTCTTGGTTGGGGAGGATCTATAGCGTCAAGATGAATATCCTTCCCCGGATTTTATATCTGTTCCAAACTCTCCCGATTGCCATGGTTCGAGCAGACATTACAGGGCTTCAAAAAGCAATTTCTCAATTTATTTGGAATGGTAAAAAGCCACGGATTAAAGTAAAAATGATGCAGAAAGCTAAGGAAGCTGGTGGCCTGGCGGTTCCGAGCGTTATATCCTACTACAAAGCGGCACAATTGTGCCAAATCACGCAGTGGCATGGTGATCCTGTGCTCAGGCGGTGGGTGGCGCTGGAGAGGGAGGTGTGCGCCCCACTGGAGCTCAAGGACCTGATCTGGTACCCGAGGACACGGGTGAAGGATGTACTCATTCCGCTGACCTCTGTGCTCAACTCACTCTCGGTCTGGGAGGCTTCTAAAGGTAATCGCTCAATAACCTCCAAACACACTCTTATGGTGCCTTTATACGGCAATCCGGATTTTGCTCCTGGGTTGGCAGACAAGAGTTTCCCGCTCTGGCGTAAATTGGGGATTAGACGATTGAAGGACCTGGAGGATAAAGGCAAGATTAAATCCTTTGAACTATTACAGTCGGAAACAGACATACCTAACACTGATTTTATGAGGTACCTCCAGGTCCGGGCATTTTACAACGCACACCCGATGAGACCACCGTTGACGAATTTTGAACAGCTCTGCGTGCGCGGGGCAGACACGCGGGGACTGATCTCTGCCTTATACAGAGGGGTGGTAAATACTGACTCTGACAGGACAGTCAAACCCCGTTTTATGGTTCAATGGGAGGAGGATCTCCAGGGTCAATTAGAGGACGAGGACTGGGCTGCGGTGTTCAAAGCCGCAGCTACTAGCTCCATTTGCATGACATTGAAGGAGAACTCATATAAGGTATTACTACGCTGGTATCTCACCCCAGTTAGATTAGCAAAATTCATCCGGGGCTCTTCCCCGCTCTGCCCCAGGCAGTGCGGGGAACAAGGGGATCTGGTTCACATGCTGTGGTCTTGCCCGAAAATAGTGCCGGTCTGGACCCAGATCCGAGATTGGCTGCAGAGGATCTTTTTGGGGCTCAAAATTCAGCTGGACCCGTGGCTATTTTTATTAGGTAAACCTACGAATGAGGTATCTAGGTCGGGTAACAAGCTGATAGCACACTTTGCTACCGCTATGAGGTGTGAGACCGCAGCATTGTGGAATCAGAATGCGATTCCTTCTATAGACAAAATCAGAAACAGAATTTGGTTCATTTGCCGAATGGAGAAGTTAACGAGTTTAGTTAACGATTCGGCCGATAAATTTGAAAAAGTCTGGTCATTATGGTTGGCTCAGACTGATATCCAGGGGATGAATGATGCCACAATATGGCTTTGATAGATTTAGGTGAGTTCTCCTTGGATGGAGGGCTGGGAGCTAGACAGGACGATCTAACAGCAGGGCTCCCCCAGGGTTTTAGCGATATTCCAATTAGATGGAAGCCGAAAAATGGAAGTGGATCTGGCCCAAGGACCTCTGAGAGGTGGACTGGAGCAGGGCGTCAGCAGTGGTGGTGCAGGACAACTGATAAACACATGGAAAGCGATTCTTCTACGCCGTTCCCCCTCCCCTTCCCTACCCCCCCCACCTTCCCGTCCATTTTTCTTTCTCCTTGGTTGTTGTTGGTCTGTCTATGTCTTGTCCTGTGGTCCCCCCATCGTGCGTCTGTTTTTTGTAGTTTGTCCCTGTAAGTTTGGTGTATACTTGGAACAATTATCAATATCCTGTATTCTACTGTCTGTATGCACAAAAAACTAATAAAAACAAAGTTGAAAAAAAAAAAAAAAAATCCATTATTATAATATAGGGGTGGTTGGAGAGAAGGGGATAAAAGCTGCTAGTGTTTTGCTTAGAGGAGGTGATTAACCACGGATGCACATGAGTGATCATAACACTCCATACATGAATGCCTGTAATCACACCAATGCTTTGTACATCTTGTATGTTGCAATGTATGTGATAATTAATGCTATCAATTAATGGTAAAGTTGTTTTTTACATTGTCACATGTGTATGTATAAGTCACACATGTGTGTTGATGTGACCTACATGTAACAAGTGTCAAACTGTTAACACAAAGCAAATATTCCAAAAATGTATTAGTAATTTTGCATAATTCATTTCACCCAATGACAATGTTGTTAATATAGTCGGAATGTCATACACGTCAGTTCATCATTATTATGATGATCATTTACAAGTATTCTCAACAGATGAACGTAAATCACGTACACATTTGCATAGGCACACATTTCAAGACCACTGTTTGTGTCTGTATCAATTTGTGTATGATGCATGTATAACACCGTCAAATCATAACATCAGGTTTATACAGTAATGTTAGCTTATATCATCATACTCATGTTACTCTGTATGTGTGTAACGTTTACTAAACACAGTAAACTATAGTTAGTTTGCTAAATGAAATATACACATAAACTTGAATGTTGACAATATCAGTACCTAATTTTCCTAACATCATGCATTATAGTTCAGTACTACATGTTGCCATAAAACTTTTTTGCCACACTCAAAAACAATTGAAACAACATCCCCATGTAACATGAGAACTTATGCATAAAAGCTGCAGTTCAGTCATTGTAATTGTTTTGTTTTTTACATTTATTTTTTTACTTCAATAGTTTCATGTGTACAATCTCTAATTAGCTAAAGAACTGTATAGCTGCAGGTCAATTCGTTCTCCATGTATTGATAGGTCGCAATTAGTTGACATATTAAAAGCTGGGATTTGTTTATAATCTGCTTGACAGGCAGTGGAAGTTCATGAATATTCATGAGCATTCCTCCACTGACAAGTGCTAGAGGGAGGGTAGGGCTGACAAAGGGGTGTGCCAGAGCTTGTGACAGGACATGAAGGGGCAGTGCCTTAGCAAATGGCTGTTAAAATAGAAGACAACAGAAAAGGTCTTTCAAAGTAGTTTTTTTTAAAACAGAAAATGCTAATAGTAATTTTTCTTACTACAGAACTGAATTATTAAAAAAAAAAACACTGGCAGGATATTGACTGTACTGCAGCTTTAAATGGCTACTTGGTTTTAAGTCTCCTTTACATACTTTCTACACTCATACGTCCCATTATACAATATACTACACAAATGTGTTTGCAGAGTGGGAATGGTTGTTATATATGAAAGTGAGCATGGCATATAATGTTATTACCAAAAAAAGTACACACATAAAAAATAAAAAATAAACTGTTTAGCAATATCATTATGTTAATTAAGTGGTTATGAAATATAGGCATAACCTGTTCACATTTAGTATTGTTTGTTAATATGCGCTACAAGAATTTTAAAAATTGTTGCATATGTAATACAGTAGAGGCAACGTTTATTCTAGCATTTGCCGTAAACTAGCCGGGTTACATTCCGGGTATGTGCTGGGTATGTGCTGGGTATGTTCTGGGCTAGTTTGAGGCACGTTTAAGGCATTTCTGCATTGACTAACGACCCATAGGATTAACACAGCAGGGATCCCTGGCAGTCCAATTCAGTTTGAATGGGACTGCCAGGGACCCCCCGCTGTTAATCTGATAGGCCATTAATCAATGCAGAAATGCTGGGGCTAGTTTAAGGAAAGTTTAAGGCATGTACCCAGCATGTACCTGGGTGTACCTGAGTCTTTTGGGGAATTGCCACTGGTTTTTGTTCGAATAAGAGTTGCCTCTACTGTATATTAGTCGGTCGCTCCTCCTCACAATCATCTCATATAACGGTAGACTCTTAAGAAATGATACATTGTTCCCATTGATTCTTCCCCGACATCTCTGAAATACAGCAAACACATGATGGTCACAGATGGCACCTTTATATATGTGTAGCCATAACAACGCGTTACACATCTCTATATGATTGTGTATATCCACGCGTAATTCACTTATATGTTAGAAGGGCAAGGTTACAAGTAAACATCATTATGTATCCTTTTGTTAATTGCGTTGCAGCCATAACTAGGGATATGATATTTCCAGTGCCTGTATACATCAGAATGTACGCGCACATCTTAATTTGCGCACGCACTTCACGATTGGGTCGACTAAGTTTTAGCGCATGCGCTAAACAATGTGTACGCTGTGCGTTCAATACATGTTGTTAGTAGCATTAAGCATATAATATTTATTTGAAATCCAATGAACGCTAAACCAAAATCGTTCGGAACACGTACTTCTATACACTTTTTAAACGGACGTGTGTGGACGGAAACAACGGCAGATCAGCCAATGAGCGAATACAATACGTGTGACGTGATGTTAAGGCAGCGTTAAGTGCATGCAAACACTCCTCCCACTGAATTAACATTGGCCTACCGCACTTTGCACGCCCACAAACACAGACGCGCGCATGACACAGTGCAGTGACCGTAACAATAACAAACGGACACAGCCAATAGGATTTGACGCGCGCACATCGGTTGGGGACGGGGCTTACATCCGTAATCCTTTTTAAGGACGCCTTGGCACATGACAAGGGTCCCACGTCATATGTGGCCGACCCTCTTTTTTTTTTAGATGTAGCATGATAAACAAAGAGGTGTGTGTTACAGTTATGGTAACATGTTGAGTAGAAAAAAAAAGGGGGGGAAAAGTCCTCGGGCGCGTCACTCTGCTCCCAGCTCCACGACGTATGTTACGTGTAAAATAGAAGAGAGAGGGGAGAGCCACAGTAAAAAACAACTCAAAGTTATACACACTTCTTTCTTTAGAGTGGGATTGGAGGGGTGGGAGGGGAAAAAACAGGGGAAGAATGATAATACTCTGTTCGGGTAGAGACACACTCACATGGAATTTCTAATATCATGAGCTGGTGTTCTCTCCTCAACACGTGATGACACAGGTTGTAGGTGAGGAAGTGCCCTCTGGTATCTTCCTTGACAAAAATAAAAGGGAAAACAAAAATAGTGCAATACAATTTAATTAGACAGTGGGTGAATGAGATTTAAAACTTACAAGCGACCGATATTTTCAGGCATAGAAAGGAGATGTCGCCAGACTCCACAGCATATCCCTTTCTGGGTTGCAGTGTTATTTCTCGGCTGATCCCTGCTGGCAAAGGGTCTTTGTATCTGTATGTGGGGATAATTCTGGCTGCAATATGGATACTCAAAGCCCGTGCACAGGCTATGTTCTCCTCCGGCCGCCTATCTCCTCCACAGATGCAGTCTTCAGCTTCCTTAGTCCGTTGCGCGTGCGCATGCGCAGACGGCAAGACGCTGGGCCAGGATACAGGGAAAAGAAACTCCTCGCTACGGTGGCTTGAAAGGACCAAAAAACGTCAGACGCGTCACTGAGGAAGCATTGGTGAAACGCGTCTGACGTTTTTTGGTCCTTTCAAGCCACCGTAGCTAGGAGTTTCTTTTCCCTGTATCCTGGCCCAGCGTCTTGTCGTCTGCGCATGCGCACGCGCAACGGACTAAGGAAGCTGAAGACTGCATCTGTGGAGGAGATAGGCGGCCGGAGGAGAACATAGCCTGTGCACGGGCTTTGAGTATCCATATTGCAGCCAGAATTATCCCCACATACAGATACAAAGACCCTTTGCCAGCAGGGATCAGCCGAGAAGTAACACTGCAACCCAGAAAGGGATATGCTGTGGAGTCTGGCGACATCTCCTTTCTATGCCTGAAAATATCGGTCGCTTGTAAGTTTTAAATCTCATTCACCCACTGTCGAATTAAATAGTATTGCACTATTTTTGTTTTCCCTTTTATTTTTGTCAAGGAAGATACCAGAGGGCACTTCCTCACCTACAACCTGTGTCATCACGTGTTGAGGAGAGAACACCAGCTCATGATATTAGAAATTCCATGTGAGAGTGTCTCTACCCGAACAGAGTATTATCATTCTTCCCCTCTTTTTTCCCCTCCCACCCCTCCAATCCCACTCTAAAGAAAGAAGTGTGTATAACTTTGAGTTGTTTTTTACTGTGGCTCTCCCCTCTCTCTTCTATTTTACACGTAACATACGTCGAGGAGCTGGGAGCAGAGTGACGCGCCCGAGGACTTTCCCCCCCCCCTTTTTTTCTACTCATACATATACAGAGGTTGGTGAATAACCTCTGAAAGACTCAGGCAGCGGAATCATTCTGTGGAAAGGACTGAAGCCACACCTTGAACAGTAGGCAAAAAACTTTTCTTGTCGCAAATTTTCTCTTTTTCCATGGTAACATGTTGCAATGAAATGTTTTAAGAGATAGGAAACTAGGTATATTTTCTCCGTTAGCAATGTGTAGTAAGGTTTCTGGTTGTAGTATATTGTAATAGGAAACAATGTGTTTGTGAACGCTACATGTAATGCTGTCTGCAATGTTACGCTGTATCCACGCATTTAGCGTAAAAATGGTGGATATTTAAAAGGTAAAACTTTTAACGGTGAGTCAACGCATAACGATTATTATATTTACCATTCTTGTAGAAGTAACAGTTCGTTTGGCTGCAACTGTTCGCTCCAGAAACACACTGCATTTTCATCCATGCTTGAGGCAACCGTTTAATCCTGTAGGAGACACATCTCCATGAGGCGCTCATAGGAATCGCCACAGCCTTCTTCAAACGGTAGGTCCGGAGGTACGTACAGTTCTTGGTTTTGCCAATCAAATGGGTTTAGACCAAAAAGGTTGGGAAAGACATCATCATAGTTCAGTTCATCTTGCATCTGTGGTTCATGAATGGAGGGTGCAGATATTGCAGCAGGTATCGATTCTGACGGAACAGTATTAGCAGATCCATAGCTATTGGTATTAGGAATAAATATGCTATTTAGCAGAATATATGTGCCATGTTCCATGCTAAGTTTAAATTGTGGTGCAATCTGCCAAAAACCATACCTTTCCTGTAGGTTATCTTGGACACGTTCAAATAACTTATTTGTTGTTAAAGTGAATCGTACAGATGATTTAAAATTTTCAGCGCGGCACGGGTCTTGGTAATATGGATATTTAGTTCTGATCAAGTCATAGATTACACTGACGTTGGCTTTGTGCTGGGCACTTGCCATGATAGCCTCTGCTATCAGGATTTTATAAGGTTTTTGGGGATTGCTGTTCTCTGAAGTATGCTCTGCCATTGCTGGATGTCAAATAATTTGTGAATCAGAAGGTGCAGTTTTCTGCAGCTGAATGTGAAACTAATTAAATGTTATCATTTGTGGCTTTAGTCAAGGTCAAAATAAAATTTCAATGTTGCACTCCTTATTTTGAGGTCCAATTCGAATGTGTCTAAATAATTGGCAAACATGTTTTGCAATAAGATAGGAAATGCAGTGAACTTGCCATTGGTTTTCCCGTAATCTACATTCTCAAACCAAGTGTACGAATTTAATTAAAAAACAATGTGGGTGAGAAAATGTAGTTTTCCCATACATAAAAAACTCCCTACACTGACATAATGAGATATAAACACACCTGCTAATGTTTTTCTCTGTCTTTTGTTCAAAATTTCCCAATGTATCTTTCTGTCTGCTTAACTCTCTGTCTGTGTCAAACATTTTGACTATCTGTGTATATATATATATATCTATATCTATCCAACAATGAAATATATATATATATATATATATATATATATAAATATATATATATATATATATGTGTGTGTGTATGTTACTGTATTTAAGGCCTTCTATGTAAACAGGGATTGTTAGATTGTTCAGACTTATTTAAAGGTTTAAACATTACAGGGTTAGTATGTTTGAGGGCCTACTACTGTCAGCTGTGTCTAATTTGGAGTTAACATCAAACCAGGTCTTTTGTGAGTTTACAAGGGCTGTAGTGTTACAACATATAATATATATATATTTAATCCAGTTATAGACTGAACATATTGATGGCAGTAAGTAGGCCTTGTTTGAAAACTATTTAAATGGTGATCAAGGTGAGTGAATTATGTGCTTCATAATATTAGGCCCATATTGGGAAAGGGTAAGATCATGTATATTTAACTAACATAAGGTTTTTTTTTTATTGTCAATACTGTCTTTTCACAAGAAAACATCATATATATCTTGTGTACAAAAAACTATATACAAATTTAAAATATGTATATATATATATAATATATATATATATATATATATATATATATATATATATATATATATATATATATATATATATATATATAATTAGTTATACACTGTGTGTGTGTACATATATACATAGATACTACATATATATTACTACACATTCACAGATATGTTATTGTAAGCAGTACACATACATGATGAAAGGAAAACATTAAGAAGCTTGAAGGAAGGTGTAGGTAAGTAATATTTTACAGTTAATCCTGCTCTACACTTAAATGAAAGATGTTAGCAGTTAAATAAAACAATTTTTTTACTTGCATGTGAATACTATTAACATGCAATGACTACCTAAATTACCTACCAAACACACCCCAATAAACTGTTTTGTAGCTAAGTGAATGTCACCTTCTCTAAACATTGCAACTGTGTAATGTTAGACCATTACTGAACAGATGATTAATACATAAATATTAATTACATTATGCATTCATTCAGACTGTGATCATTTCCAAACCTTCACGTGTACAGTACAAGGACATACTTGAATGTTTGGAAACAACAGCTCTTGATCATACATACAATATTCATTAGATAATCTTAAGTCAACATCACAAGGCCAAATACAGATTTACTTAATTAGAAAATTTATTCTTTTTTTCCCTTTTGGGACCGAGTCACATGCCTGCTTGTTGTCGGTGGTGTTTTTTTTTTATCCGTTTGGCAACAACTTTAGGCAAATCACAGCCAGTTTGAGTGGCCTGTGGCACTTCACGGGCAGGAGAATTGGGCACTGACTCTTCACGGGCATGGCTAGTGGGCAGTGAGACTTCACGGCCAGGGCTAGTGGGTAGTGACACTTCACGGGCAGGGCTAGTGGGCAGTGGCAGTTCTGAACAAGTTGGTAGACAGTGCACAACTGATGCTTGCTCCGTTTCATGTTTTTGTATTTTAGTTTTTTTCCAAAAACTGGTTAATAGTAATTGCTTGTGCATTTTTCTTTTTGGTGCCTCCTTTGTAGGTGTCAGCTCCAGATTTTCTACAGATGGCAGTGGTTGGATGTGGAGAGGAACATGCACAAAACTTGCAGCTACTGTACCGGTAACATCCCGTCCTGGGGAATGAATATCAGATGCATGGGGTGAAAAATTAGCAGCATGTAAAGATCCATCCTGTGATGGGGTGAAGCTGAATTGATGTGCTGTTGTAGTCATTCTCAAGTGATTAGCTTGGGTTAGCTGAACAACTATTGCTTCTAATGTCGTGTTTAATGTTTGTAATTTTTTAGGAACTTCAATGAAGACTCTGTGAAGGTGTGCCAATTGTGATATTGTTTCTTCCTGCAGTGATATCATCCTTTCAAGCACTGACATCATATCTGCATGGCGACGATTTTCTGCTACAACAATTTTTTCTTCAGAAGCTGCTATTGCTGCGTATGTGTTACTTGCTGGAGGAATTGCCTGTGTCACTGTTTGAATGGGAACCTCTTCATTTTCACTTAATAGCATTTCTGTGTCTTTGGCATCATTATGTTCTAAAAATAAAAGAACACATGATGAAATGGCATGCTAATGTCTGCTGTTTTACTACAGTATGTAATTATACACTGTGATAACAACTATCACCTAACATGTTTCCATACGTTTTATGACGTCACATTAAAATGTACCTTGACTTAAGAATTATGTTTGGACTCAGTGTGAAATAAGAATGAATGAAAGGTTGTTGAAACCTCACAACTCCTACATGATACTGTACATCCCAAACACAATACATGTTCTCTATATAAACTTCTTTTTCAGTGACACTAAGTTATCCAATTTAATCCACATGTCTTAAACCATTAATTAACATGACAACATAACGTATAGAAGTAAACATATTATATGTCCGCCACCTCATACACTCCCCTTCCAGGTGCGATGAGCTGCATGAGCCAGGTGAAGACACTTGCTCAGTCTCAGGTGACACATGTCCTCCAGGAGCAACTATATAGAACAATAACATAAGTTGTTAATTCACATGTGTACATAATGACCATTGAGTTAGTGTATGTTGAGTATGTAAGGCAAACTAACAGCATCACTTCCTGAACTGGAAAAATGTGAGTGGTAAACTGAACATTATTCGTTTTAATAACAATGTACATGCCAGTGTACTTTGGACTATTTAGATCACTAACATACAATGTTTATGCAGTAATGCGTTTTACCAATATTAATAATATTGGACATACACTGCATATGTTGTGCAGTAATATAAAAATCATAATGTACATCACTATCATGAGATCAACGTTGACAATGTTTATCATTAAGTAGGTAATATTAGAAAAGTTTATGCTTTTATTACTGGATGTGTACTACAGTAATAGAAGCTGTTGCAAGGCTGAATGTTGCTGCCACTCAACAACACAACACTTGCATTGTGCCGCTCACAGATGCTACTGGTGTCATAATTTGGTGTTGATATAAGTTGAACTATATATCTGAGTGAACGAATGTGTAACGTACGTTTTGATACATAATGCTTTGGTGGGTGAATTTGTACATAGAGTTAACATTTCAAATGAGTGTGATTAACTTCTATTTAGCTTGTCAGGTTTAAAGAACTGTAGTCCCTCCCCCAAAAGGTGACATCACCGTGACCTTTCAATTAATTCAAGCAGCTGTAAGTGGTCTCTACAAAGTAGACCGTATTACATGGCTGTGTGCACAACCCCACCCCCTGTGTTCACGTGTATGCTGTGATGACATATTAATTGCAGCTGGTTTAACACAATGTTAGATGTACTAAATACTATTATGAAGTGAGCTACCTATGAACACAATTACATAACATATGCAACGTGTGCCTCATTATGGTCTCTGTATATGACATGAAGCAAAAAAGAACCTTTTAATAACCAAAAGCAAATGTGTTAGTGCAAGTGATGTTTGTTGGCCGTAGCAATATCTTTGATGCATGATTTGAAGAGGCAGTAATGTCGTGTTTCTAGGTGTCAAATAAATTAAATATACATTACTATTACATATATGTGTGTACTGCAACACAACATAGTAATGTTTGCTCATTAGCATGTGTTAGACATGTGTGCTACCCTGTTGTTTCCCATCTTCGGGCAGCATAAATTGCTTCCACTGCAGCAAAGGATTGTGGGAGATGACATGCAAATAAGCACGCAGCGCCACGTGATATATTATTTACTGCTTTTAGTAGGACAACGAAATATAAATATATATTGATAGATATATATATATATATATAGAGAGAGAGACATATATACATATATAGATGTAGGTATGCTTCTATTGGGAGGAAAGTATAAATAGCAGCAGAAAATTCGCTAATAACTGTAACCAACGACACGCCTAGTACAGTAACATTTCTCACCTGGTGGAAATTCAGAGGAATAAATTCCGATGTCTCTGTCACTGGCCATCCCCTCCATGACGACGGGAAGTAATTTTCCCCGAAGCTGCTCCTCCAATGGAGTTAATATGAGATGTTGTGCTGACGGCCCTCCTCCAGTGCCACAAGCATGCAAGCGTAGTTGTTGTATTTTCTTTTTTAATTTTGCCCTAATATCGTCAAATCTCTTACGACAATTATTCTTGTCCCTGACACGATTCCCACACGCATTCACACCAAGTATTATTTCATTCCACTTCTCTTTTTTGCTTGCTGAACTTGTCCACCCTTGAAATACATACAACATATATGACGTTAATTCCTACTAATAAAACGAACAATTTCCTACACTGCTAGCTGTTCCAAGAGATACCAAACATGCTGGTTTAGGTGTAATATGTGAAGCACATGAGCATTCACTTGTAAACATAGACATGTAAGGAAGTTTGCATAAATATTGTATGAAGTTTGCGCCAATTGAACGACTGAGTGTTCTTGTCGTTGTAACGCATGATAAAAATATGTGATTACAAAATAATGTAGATTGATAGATATTATGGACCCATAATTGCATATTAACACACCTCACATGACCTAAGATCACATGTATTTGAAGAATGAATGCAAAGGTAAACTCACCTACTAAATGGCCAAACAGACTGTCATAGTGCTCCAGAATCCCAGTGACAAGAGCTGTGAATTCCTGGTCATTGAACCGAGGATTACGTGGCTGCTCCACATGTTTCTTCCGAGCACGTTTAGGCTCAGAGCTTGGCTGGTGCTGACTGGACTCTCCTTCTTCCAATGGAAGAGACTCCAAAAGCGTCCCACCAGCAAGCACGCCACCACCAGACACACCAGCCGCAAGTGAGCCACCAGCAGCACTCGCACTCCCACCAGCAGCACTCGCACTCCCACCAGCAGCACTCGCACTCCCACCAGCAGCACTCGCACTCCCATCAACAGCACTCGCACTCCCACCAGCAGCACTCGCACTCCCATTAACAGCACTCGTACTCCCAGCAACAGCACTCACACTCCCATCAACAGCACTCGGCTGAACCCTACGTTCACTCATACGCATGGGCACACGTCTAGCAGTACCACTCACACCAGCATCACTCTTCCCACGTTTGCCGGCCATACCTGTAGCACTCACAAATAACAGAAAATAAATGTAAAGCCAATCACACTGAACACTTACACATATAAAACAAGACAAAGATGTAAACAAAACAACAATGGACAAAGCTCTAACAATACACAACAAGTTTCTCAGTCAATATGCAAATATGAAATCGCCCAGCTCTGTGTGTGTCTCTCTCTCTCACTCCCAACAACACAGAGAATGATTAACAGTACACGTTGCCTTTAAATAGGCCGCGCAATCCTAAACATGCTTGCTTCGCCTGATTCAGCAAGAAGTTTAATTGGCGAACCTAACAGCACCCCGCCATACAGGCCGATACACCTGTGTGTGATCGGAAAATCATCGTGAGAGTGGGCGGAAGTGTTTTCGGCTTGATTGGGAAGGGATTCGGCACTTACTGCATACGGAGAGGGAAAATCGCCAAAATCATGCCAAATCGGTAAGCTTGGCCATTGCACATTTTCGGCGCTTACTGCATGAGGCCCTATGTGTTATTACTTTCCTTTTTATATTACTCAGATGTTCTAAGATCCGTACATGGTCTGGTGGTTTTACCTACATATTGGAGGCAACATGGGCACTCCAATAAGTAGAAGACATAATCCGATTTACATGTTATGTGATTTTTGATCGCAAATGATTCTCCTGTTATGTTGGACTTAAATCCTATCTTGTCCACAGTTTTGTATTTGCATGCTTTGCAGCTGAAACAGCCATAGAAGCCTTTAGTAGTACTTAACCAATTTGTTTTCCTTTTTTCTTTCATTAGTGCACTAGGTGCAAGTTTCATTTTCAGATTTTCTGCTTTAGTAAATATTATGCCCGGGTTCTCCGGAACTTTATCTTTAAACACAGGATCGCTTGCAATTAGGTCCCAGTGTTTGCGGATGATCTTTTTGATCTCATTTGCGTCTTTATTGTATTTCGTCTGAAATGCCCATTCGATTCTGTTCTTGGTAGCTATGTTTGTTGTTGTTTTAGTGTTACTGATGATATCTGGTCTCTCTAGTAGGCGCGTTCTATTTAAGGCCTCGTTCAGGGTGCTGGCTTCGGAGGGAGTGCGTGCTGCCGTGCGAGCTGCCGTGGAACACAAAGTATTTAAATTGAATACTGGTTGTCAGGGAAGCAGCTGCCCTGTCTCCGAAGCCCGGAGTTGACGCTGGCTACAGTTTCAATAAACCAAAAATTCATTTTTTAAAGCTGCAGCAGCGTCACAGGGACCTTGGCAGCCAAAGAAATCATTCTTGAGAATGATTTCAAGACTGCAGCCTCGATCCCTAACCTCAGGTCTGTAGCCCCGCCCCCTCCTCAACTCCTGAAAAAGTATGCTGGGGATAAACACACGTCGCCCAGCAGACTGCCGCCTGCCCTCGCGAACGCCCGCCATCCAAATCCTGCCTCTGGCACCCTGAACGAGGCCTAAGGCTGCATTCACTACTTCCTTCTTGTAATTTCTTTCCAGGAATTTCTCATTCAGAATTTGGGACTGTAGTTCGAACATCTGTTTGTCAGTGCAGTTCCTTTTTATTCTTCTGAACTGCCCGTACGGTATATTGTCTAACCCCCTTGGATGGTACCAGCTATTATTAAGAATAAAATTATTAGTATCTACGGGTTTAAAATAAGTTTTAGTTTTAATAACCCCCTCTTCTATAAATATTGTTAAATCTAAGAAGTCTATAGTACTTGGGCTTACTGTATGTGTGAAACTTAAGTTTAAATCATTATTGTTTATGACGGCTATGAATTAATTGAAACTAGCTTCCTCCCCCTCCCATGGGCCAGACTACCTGGTCTTCCCATACTCCCATAAATAGGTTGGCATAATTTGGTACGAATTTGGTCCCCATTGTGGTTCTGCATTTTTGTAGGTAAAAGTCACCATAGAAGTTAAAAAAGTTGTGATTAAAAATAAAATGTATGCTATTGATTATAAAATCACATTGTGCAGCTGGCATCTCTGTATCCTTTAACAGTACTTGCTTAATCGCTTCACAGCCCTGATCGTGTCCAATTGAGGTGTAGAGTGACGTAACGTCACAGCTCGCTAATAAGAAATTCTCTTTCCATTCAGTTCCTGCTAGAATTTTAAACACATCTGTTGTGTCTTTTAAGAAAGAGTTTTGTTTTTTCACATATTTCTGAAGAAATGTATCGATGTAAGCAGAGAGGTTTTGTGTTAATGAATTTATTCCTGAGATTATTGGTCTTCCTTGGGGATTGGTTAGTGATTTGTGTATCTTTGGCAGGTAGTAGAACACTGGTAGTATTGGGTCATTGATGTTTAGGAAATCAAATTATTTTTCATTTAAAATTCTTTGTGTTTTCCCTTGGTTTAAAAGTGTTAACAGTTCTTCAGAAAATCCTTTTGTTGGGTTGTCATTAAGTTTCAGGTAAGTCTTACTATCTCCCAATAGTCTCATTGCTTCTATTATGTAATCTTCTTTATTAAGTACCACTACTCACCCTCCCTTATCAGCTTGTTTGATCATGATGTCCTGATCTTCGATCAGTTCTTTCAGAGCTGTTTGTTCTAATTCTAATTTATTCATATTATTTCTAAATCTCGTTTTTTTCTTTGTTAGATCTTCAAAGTCTTTCTGGATCAATTGACTGAAGACTTCTACATGGTTCCCTTTACTGAATTTAAGCTAGAATACTGATCTCTTTCTGAGGTCTGTAAGTAAGAAGTTTTCTGTCTGATTACATGATGTACTGGGTGTAGTATCAGTGGCCCAATTCCTTATTTCAGCTTCTTTATTAAGAAAGAACCTTTTAACGGTTAGTTTCCTTATAAACTTCTGGGCATCTATAAATAAATTAAAATTACTCGCATGACTCGTAGGTGCAAATGTTAAACCAAATCACTTTTGTTTGTGTTTCTGTGAGGATTTTGGAGCTAAGATTAAATATACTAGTTTTTATTACCGTGTTGTCTTTTTTTCTGGATTTGCTATTTTTTATTCCTCCTCTCTTTCCTCTGTTCTTGATCTTTTTTTTTATGGCTGCTGTTTCAACTTCTCTCAGTAGGAAGTACTGGTTTAATATTTCTTTGATCGTTGGTGATCTCTCTTGATCTAAAAAATAACCTGCATCTGGTGTATCTGCCATATCAGACTCTATTCTCTCTCTTCTTTGTGGTGTAACTTCCCTTTTCGCTCTACTTTCATCTCTCCTTTCATCTTTCCTTGGTGAGTGTTTGTTATCGCTCCTATTATCTCTTTCCTTTCTGAAATGTGTTTTTTCTTCTTCTCTGTGTCTATTTGGTGACCTTCTCATTATCTCATTTTCTTTATGTGTTGTTGTTGGTTTATCTATTTTATAATCTGGGTGGCTACTCCACCTTGGCTTATTCACATCGGTGTTCTCCTCTGATTTGTTTTGAACACTTCTTGTATCTCTCCAGTTTTCTTTTGGTGCTTTCTTTATATGAATCCCTATTTTGTGATCTTACTTTGTGAACTTTAATTTAAGTATGAGAATTTTCTTTGCGAGGGTGTCAATCTTGTTTTGTAGTTCCTGATCTTTCTCTTTAAAGGCCTGTGTTTGGTCTAATGGACTCAATTTCTCTTGAATCATATCTATTTTGATGTCTAGGTCATCTAGATGTTTCTTCTGTTGTTTAATCACGAGTCTCATCAGATCCTCTGAGCCTTTATCTAGGATCTGATTCCACCCATTCCTAAAATCCTCATCTTCCAAATCCAAAGAAGGATCTTTCTCTAATATTAGCCCTATTGGGATTCTTTTGACCTCATTATAATGTTCCATAAAGGTTTTATCCAGCCATTTCTTGGTGTCTTTAATCATCAATCTTTCAAGTTTTATACAAAGGAATTGAGCACTTCCCAATACACTGGAGGGGTGGGAACAGAAATATCCAATTTACCAAGAAAGAAACATTTTGGATACACAGATTAAAAACCCTAGTACCCAATGGTCTCAATATTGATATAGAGTTAGGTGTGTTCTTACTTTAAGAACTAGACTTTGAAGAAAAATTAGTGGTTTTAATATATTTCAAATCTAAAGTAGATTGCACTAAATGTTCTTAAGAACAATTCTCACTATAGTATTTATTAAGTCCAATCTGACATTCCTTGAATTTTTATTTATATATATATATATATATATATATATATATATATATATATATATATACACAGTATATATATATATAAATATATATATATTTTTATTTTTATGTACCTCAACAACATATGTTGCATAAAAGCAACCTTACATTCATCATGTTAGTTTGAATGAATAAGAATAACACAGATATATAAGCTTATAAACATCTACTAGATTTATTTATGAATATTAAAAATATTAGGAAGTGAGTAATTGCACAATTATTGAAAGGGTTTTTACATTAATCAGGCCTTACTTTATATGTTTTTCTCTCGAGGGAATGAACTATAAGAAGATTCTGGACTTTTATTTAGTTAGTTAATAGGGAATTTATTGAATGTTTTTATTATGTTATATATATATTTTATATATTTGATATTTATATTATATATATATTTCTGAAAAATGAATTTGTTTTAATAAGATAAATTTATTTTAATTTATTAAATTATATATCTATACTACTTGGATTTTCTGATATAAACTGTAATGTAATAATTTATGTAACCAATATGTAGCAATTTGCTAAATGAACAGGCAATAGAGCTGGCTAATGTGTATACCTCTATGACTGTATGTTGAGTGAAAGGAGGTGACTAAATAATTTCGAAATAATTTCAGAATGAAATCCATACACTAGCAAAGAAAGTAGTTAACTCCTGCTAGAGAAAATTCTATTTAAATACTAGACTGATTATATTATATGACAGTGTGCAGCATATGTGAATGTCGAATCTGCTGTTTCCATTCGCATTCAACTATGTGACCAGGAAGCAGAGCTAGTTAATGCAAGCACTTTGGGGACTGTATTATGAATGACTGGAAGTAATGCAAAACAATTTGAGTATGTATTAAATAGACCAGTGAAATAATTAGGCAATCCCTGCTGGTTTAATATTTTTTTAGAATACAAAGTAATTTTCCTGTATGGCATTATGCAGTGGATGTGAGTGTTGAATCTGCTGTTTCCATGCATATGCGCAAGTTCCCTACTAGCCAATAGGAGACGAGTGCAGTAGATTTAAGAGTAGTGAGGGGAGGAAGACGGTACACTCCTGATGAAGCAAGTTAACCCTATCTTGCGAAACGCGTTGAGTGGAAGAGGAGGAGTCAATCCGTTCCCGATTGATCGTGACCTCAGACGCCAACTCCAGTCAAGCTGCATGAGAACCCCAGCGGCCGCTTGTGGGGACTGTCAGAGACTTCCAGAGACGGAGGAGTCGCACACCGGACAGCATTTGCTGTAAAGATACACTTATGTGCCCTGAGTGGCAGTACAGAGTGTGAATACGCCCTCAGGGGGGCTTTTTATGTGTCATTTATTAAAGGTGTTTTATATTACTACACCATCAGCCCCTTCTTTGTCTCCTTCCCCCCCCCCCCTTCCCGTTTTTCTTCCCCACCAGCTCTAGCTTGGCTACCAGGCAGTTCATCATCTGAAGCTGCTGCAGAACACCATTGGTCAAATCTAGGACACACTCCCTCATCTCTTGCGTTTTCAGCATGTGGTGTACCTGGACGATATTCTCATATTCTCCAAGAACTTCCAGGAACACACAGGACACATAAAACAGGTGCTTCAGAGGCTACGGGAAAATCTTCTGTTTGCAAAGTTAGAGAAGTGACAATTCCACCAGTCGTCTACCTCGTTCCTGGGATACATCTTTGACACAGGCCTTGCTATGGACCCTGCCAAAGTAAGAGCGGTCGTAGATAGGCCGCGTCCTCTCTCTCTGGAAGCTGTACAGAGGTTTTTAGATATTGCCAACTATTTACACAGGTTTATAAATAATTTTTCTTCCGTAGTTGCACCTATCACAGCTCTCACCCAGATCCAGTGCCAATCCAGCACTGTGGTCTCCCGAGGCTATCAGGGCCTTTGAAGTCTTGAAAAAAGCTTTCGTTATGGCATCCATCTTGGTGCATCCAGATTCTGGACAGCCATTCACGCTCGAGGAAGATGCCTCTGATATAGGAGCAGCAGCTATATTATCGCAGAGGAAGAACCAACAGGCCAGACTGCATCCTTGTGCATTTTTTTCTAGAAAATTTTCTGCAGCGTAACGGAATTACGATGTGGGTAATCGCGAGCTCCTCGCTATCAAGATGGCCTTGCAGGAGTGGTGAAACCTCTTGCAACGCGTGGAAAATCCCATCACTATCCTTATGGATCATAAGAACCTGTTATACATTGAGACGGCTCATCGCTAGAGTTCACGGCAGGCGCGCAGGTCTCTCTTCTTCACACTGTTCAACTTCATCATATCCTACCTCCCGGGCTCAAAGAACATGAAAGCGGACGAACTTTCATGACAGTTCGCGGTAGAGGATAAAACTGATGACCACCAGGAGACTATACTCCATCCTAATTGTGTCCTTTCTTCCAATACCTTCGACGTTTTGTCAGAAATCACCAAGGTTCAAGACCAAATCCTGCAGGGTCTCAAGGTGCCAGATGGACGTTTGTTCACGCCTCCCATCTTCCACCACAGAGTAATGCAATGGGGGCATGCGTCAAACACAGCGGGTCATCCAGGGATTAAAAGGCCCATAGACTTCTTACAGCGAACCCTCTGGTGGCTAGGCATACGCTAGGACATTCAGGACTATGTTTCAGCATGTCCCATCTGCGTACAGAACAAAACCCCACGGAATAAGACTCCGGGTCTTCTGCAACCTCTTCCTATTCCTGACTGACCATGGAGACACCTCTTGATGGACTTTATCATCGACCTACCTAAATCCAAAGGGATGGACACTATATTAGTAGTGGTCAATCGCTTCACCAAACTAGCAAATTTATCCCACTCAGGGGCCTACCCAACGCCCCCAAATTATCCGAGGTATTCGTGAAGGAGATCTTCAGGCTTCATGGGTCTCCCCAGACCATAGTCTCAGACTGGGGCTCTCAGTTCGTATCCAGATTCTGGAGGGCCTTCAGCAAAGGACTCAACGTGGCACTTTACTTCTCCTCTGGATATCAACCACAGACCAATGGCCAAACGGAATGCACCAACCATCCCTAGAGCAGTTCCTTCGTTGCTTCGTCTCCGAAGCTCAAGACAATTGGTGTGATCTACTTCCATGGGCAGAATTTGCACATAACAAGCTCAAGAATGAGTCCACCCAACAGTCTCAATTTTTCTCTAATTACGGTTATCACCCCTCTGCTCTCCCCAATTCAGCCTCCAGTACAGGGGTTCCTGCTGCTGAAGATAGGATTCAGGATCTTCAGTCCTCCTGGGAGAAGATCCACGGGAAGAGACAGGCCAATCGCTACCGTCAGGATCCACCCAACTATGCTCCGGGTCAGAAGGTATGGTTATCTACCAGGAACATCCGCCTAGAGGTCACATCTCTGAAACTGGCACCCAGATATATTGGACCATTTTTAATTTTGGAGAGAATTAATCCAGTCACCTACCGACTGAAGTTGCCCGCAACTATGAGAATTCCGTCAGTTTTTCACTGCTCTTTGCTGAAACGTTTAAACAAAACCCTCAAACCCGGCACATCACACCTCATCCCAGATTGGTAGACGGACAAGAGGAGTTTGAGGTTCAGTCCATTCTGGACTCCCGTCTCTCAAGAGGAGAATTTGTACATTGGTATTTGGTACATTGGAGGGGATTTGGTCCTCAGTAGAGGGAGTGGATTCTGCAGGACCAGGTACGTGCTCCAAGGCTGACTCGAGCATTTCATCAGAAATTTCCTCTAAAACCTCGTTTGGATCGTCCGGAGGCCGACCCTGAAGAGGTGGGGTAATGTAAGGACCTCGCTCTCGCGTTTCTTACCTTCCACGGCACCTCTTCTCAGCGGAGTCCTGCACGCGCCCGTACCTCCTATCACGCACTACCCCCAGGACGTATGCGCCGTCGTGGAAGACCGCCATGGGTGCGGTGATTCTTCATGGAAGCACAGGCACTACCCAGGACTCCTGCCCATGCCGTGCATCACAGGCGCGCGCACGCACTCCCACACCTGTGTCACGCTGCGCTCGCCACAAACAGGACTAGACTGCGGGGCTGAGGTGGGGATGTATATAACCGCCGCCCTTCAACCACGGAGCCAGGTCCAGAATGCGTTTAGCCGGGTCGGGGTAGGAGAGTTCGGGAAAGCCGTGGTACTTGCCGTGATCCGGGGTGGGAGAGAGAAGAATAGTCATTATCCGAAGCCGTGGTCGAGGAAAGGAGAGAACAGAGATCCAATAACAAGCCGAAGTCAAGGGGTAGAGAAGAGATAGGTCAAGGTACGAGCAGGGGTCACAACACGTGTCAGGCAAGGCACAGGAACAGGCAAAATCAAGGAAGCAGAGAGCACAGCACAACAGTAGTTTATGGTCAGCAAAGTGAAAGTGAAACAGGCATTTAAAGAGGAAAGCACCAATAGGGAACCAGCAGATGATGACCTGACACATAAGCCACCAGCCGATAGGGTAGTGCAGGATTGGCTGCAGGTGTAACACAGCTGATGCTGCTAGTGTTCGTTGCCGCACGGCATGCGCGCTTATGAGGAGCACGGCGCAGAGTGCATGCACTGCCAGAGAGAGTGTGTGCCGTGGTGATACTGCAGGAGCGCGCCCCCGCGGATGAAGCATTGCGCAGCTGCGTGCGCACAGATAGTGGTCTGTGAATGCCAGAGGTACAGCTGCGTGATGCGTGCTTGGGGCGGAGCCTGGTGATGATCCTGACAGTACCCCCCCCCATTCAGGGGAGACCTCCGGATGAGCCAGGGCAGGCTTCAAAGGGTATTTGTGATGAAAAGCCCTGACCAATCTGGAAGCGTTTACCTGTTCCTGAGGGATCCATTCAAGTTCCTCTGGACCAAGATCTGGACCAAGATCCCTCCAATAAACGAGGTATTGCAGTTTCCCCCTTGATACTCTAGAGTAGAGGATTGTCTGCACCTCAAACTCCTGTTGACCCTCCACAAGAACAGGCTGAGGTGGCACGTCTCAAATGAATGATTGGGGATCATGGATAAATGCCTTCAAAAGTGAAATGTGAAAGGCGGAAGGAATCTTCATGGTTGCCGGCAGTTTAAGGTGACAGGATTGACCCTCTCAGTAATGACCAATGGGCCAATGAATCTGGGTGCCAATTTGGGTGAAGAGACCTTGAGATGAATATTCTTCATAGAAAGCCAGACCTTTTATCCAGGAGTATATGATGGAACCTACCGACAGGGACGATCGGCTTGTTTCTTTTGCATATTGATAGCTTGTCTCAGGTTCCCCTGAATTTTCTCCCAAGAGTCCTGGGGGCACTGGATTCTGTCCTCGGTGGCGGGAACTCTCGAACTGGAGACTGTGGAAGGATAAGACGAGGGATGAAATCCATAATTCATAAAGAAAGGGGACTGGAGTGGATTCATTTCTTTTTTGTAACAATTTTTTTATTGGTCACAGTCATAGATAATTTTACATACTGTAGTGTCGTGGGCCCACAACATTTCTGCTCATTACTTTGAGAGAAGGACCAATAACAGTTTTCCGTTTTCAGAAGGAAAAAGAGTAAGGGGAAGAGGAGGGGGGGAGGAGACAAACATCGGAGGGGGGGGGGGGGAAAGGGTGAGGGGGGGTAAGATGTTTTGCCCCGAGGTGTCCCCGTGTAGCTCTCCAATTGTTTGGGGGTGGCTGCTAGACCTAGGTGCTTTGAATTTTCGGGGGTTTATCTCTTGATCCAGGGGTCCATGTGTTCCAGAACTGGGGCATTTTCTTTTGGAGAATGGCCGTAAGCTTTTCCATAGTCATGACCTCATTAACCCGACTCACTACTGTGGTTCTTGAGGGGGCCTTAATCTGTTTCCAGGCTGCCGCTATAGAGCATCTGGCCACTGTCATCATGGCCCTGATCAGCCGGGACATTGGTGGGGGGAGGCCGTCAATGGGTTTGCTCAGCACCATGGTCAGAGGGTCCAGGGGGAGGGGGATTCCAGTGATCTCGTAGATAAGTGTCTGGATCTTGGTCCAGAACTTCTGGATCTCCGGACATGACCACCAAATGTGGGCCTTGTCTCCCTTTTGACCACATCCCCTCCAGCACAGGTCCAGTGTGCCGGGGTAGACCTGTCTCAGCCTAGCCGGGGTCAGGTACTACTGGAATATAATTTTATAGATGTTTTCTTTTATTGTCGTACAAATTGAGGTTTTAGGGGCTTGCTCCCAAATATCCTCCCAGTCTTCCAGATCTATTAGGAGACCTAGTTCGTCCGACCATTTTTGCATATAGCGGTGTTTCGGGGGGTCTGATGTCGGTTCCGTGCTTTTGTATATCTGTTATATCAGGCCTCTCTGGTATATGTCTTTGAGACATAGGGTTTCAAATCGGGTCAGCGGGGGGAATTTGGAGGTTGGAGACAGTGAGTGTAGGAAGTGCCTAAGTTGTAGATATTTAAATAGATGAAGGTCTTGGGTCTGGAATTTGTTCTTTAATGCCTGAAAAGTTAGGATCTCTCCCTTCTGCAGTAGATCGGCAACCATTCTAATATTGTGACCCTGGAATTGGTCAAATTGTCTTGTAGAACACCCTGGCGGAAGTTGGGGTTCCCAAAGAGTGGGGTGAGCTGGGAGGGAGAAGCTAGCAGACCATACTCCCCTTTGTTTTTGAGCCATGCGTCCCACGTGCATCTCATTGCTCCGAGGCCGAACCTCTGTGGCCCACTCCCTCTACCTCCTGTCGTCCAGAGTGCCACTTGGATGGAGTGAGGCTGCGCATAATGAGACTTTATTGCGAGCCAACAGACCGAGGCTGGGTCGCAATTCCAAACTACAGCCTGCTTCAATTGTGCTGCGAGGTAATATCTGACTAAGTCGGGGACCCCCATGCCTCCTCTTGCTCTTGAGGAGAGCATCACTGACCTTGGGACCCTAGGTCTCTTATCGTTCCAAATTAATTGGAGTATTAGTGACTGGATGTTCTTTAGAGCCGGGCGTGGTACTACGATGGGGAGGGGTTGGAAGTAATATAGTAACCGTGGGAGTACGTTCATTTTTACGGACACTATTCTTCCGAACCAGGAAATTTGGTGTTTTTTCCACGTTTCCAAGTCTTTTTTAATCTGGTCAAATATGGGGGGGGTAATTGTGTTGATAAAGGGAGTTATATGAGTTTGAAATTTTGACCCCCAGATATTTTATATAGGTGGAGCTCCTCTTGTATTTGTACTGGGCTTGGATAAGTTGGATAAGAGACCTGCCTAAATTGAGTCAGATGCCTTTGAAGGCTAGGAAGGGAGGAAAGGGGGTCATCGAGGGTCAGAATCACATCGTCCGCGAATAGGGAAATTTTGTACTTTCGGTCCGCAATTTGGATCCCCTTGATACTTTTTTCGGCTCTAATTTTGGCCGCTAGAGGTTCAATGGTTAGGGCAAATAATAAGGGGGAAAGCGGGCAGCCCTGTCTGGTCCCGTTCCTGATTTTTATTGGATCTGAGAAGCCGCTTGATAGTTTGATTTACGCTGTTGGGTTTTGATAGAGGGCACTCACTCCCTCTAGGAAAGGGCCACTGAAGCCGAACCTCAGCATTGTTTGGTCTAAAAAAGACCATATGATTCTGTCGAACGCTTTTTCAGTGTCGATGCTCAGAATCATTGCTTTGGATCCGGTGAGATGCACGTGGTCTATTATATCCACAATTTTGCGGGTGTTGTCGGAGGCCTGTCTTCCTGACACAAAACCTACTTGATCTATGTGTATGAGTCTAGGGAGAATTGGATTTATCCTGTTTGCCAAGATCTTACTGTAGATTTTGAGATCGGTATTTAACAGGGAGATGGGCCTATAGTTACCGCAGAGGAGCGGGTCTCTACCCTCCTTGTGGATTATAGCCAGATTTGCCGCTGTAATTGTTGCGGGGATTGGTTCCCATTGGAGGAAGGAGTTGTACATATCTAATAGGTATGGGGAGAGGATTGGCATGAACATTTTATAATAAGAGTTTGAGAAACTGTCTGGGCCCGGGGTTTTGGCTAATTTGAGTGATTTAATGGCTTCAGATAGCTTCTCTTGGGAGACATTTTTATTTAACTTCTCTACCTCTTCCTGGGATAGGGTGGGCAGGCTACATTGCTCTAGATATTGTGAGATAGTATTAAGGCTAACCGGGTCCTGTGTTGGGGGTTGAAGGTTGTAAAGGTCAGAGTAAAAGTCTGAAAATTCCTGTGCTATCTCTTTTTCTATGTATGTGGTCTGTCCGTTTCGTGTCTGTATGCGGGCTATCTGAGATTTGACTCTCGTGCCCCTGAATTTTGAGGCTAGAAGCCTGTCAGCTTTATTGCCTTTATCGAAGAATTTTTGCTTCGACCACATTAGTGCCTTCTCTACTTCCTTGAGTTGGGTCTGTTTTAGGGCAGATCTAGCTAGATTTAGTTGTTTAAGCGTTTTTTTAGATGCTGTAGTTTTAGGCTGCTGTTCTAGCTTGGTGATCTTGTCTAAGATCTCTTTTTGGAGCTTAAGTTTAATTTTCTTTTTGTGTGATGCGCTTGAAATCAGGTCTCCTCTGATGGAGGCTTTATGGGCCTCCCAGAGCATGGCTGGGGCGGAGACTGACCCTGCATTAATTTGAAAGAACATTGATAGCTTTTGGCGGAGTGCTATTTCTGTGTCAGGGCAGTTTAACATGGAATCATTTAATTTCCATTTGTATTGGGTGTTTTTCACAAAGGGTATGGATAGGGTTAGTTCAATTGGTGCATGGTCGAACCAGGTGATTTTGCCTATGTTTCACTGGGAGGACGCCTGGAAGATGTTGCTAGTACCTCGAAAATAATCGATCCTTGAGTAGGACTGATGAGGGGTGGAGAAGAAGGTATAGTCCCTCTGACCCTGGCGCTGAGCCCTCCATATATCCACTAGTGAGTATTCCTCAATGATGTCACTAAATTTCTTAGCTTTCTTTTGGGATTGGATGGTGTATGGAGTGGGAGGGGATGGGAGGAGGGTGGGGGCGGGGTTTGATTTGTCTAGTGCGTGAGAGGCCACCATGTTAAAGTCACCTCCGATAATCAGAGATGAGAAAGATTGCTGTTCTAGGGATTGGAGGAGTGTTCTTAGGAAAGGGAGTTGGTTGTCGTTGGGGGCGTAGACGTTTACAAGTGTGATTGGGGTGCCAGACAGGGTGCCCTTTAGTATCAGGAACCGACCATCGGGGTCTGGGTGTGACTTGGATAGAACAAAAGGGACGCCATTCCGTATAAGGATGGCTACTCCTCTTTTTTTGCTTGGCGAGGATGCAAAATATGCCTGGGGGAATACATTTTTAAATGTGTTGGGTGGGGTTGGGGAATTGAAGTGAGTCTCTTGGATGAGGACAATGTCTCCCTTTGATTTCTTTAGGTCCTGAAGGACTAGATTCCTCTTTGTTACTGAATTGAGTCCTTTGACGTTATGTGAGATTAATTTAATGGAAGACATTGTCCCATGGGTGGTATTCCCAGAGTTCCAGGCTCTGATGCTCTGATGCTCTTGAATTTCCCATGACAAGAGCTCATTCTTCAGGCATAGGACGAAGGTCCCTAGTCGGTGTGGATGGGAAGGGATAGGACGTCTCTGGGCATCGGATTGGAGGGGGGGGAGGGTGGACACATAGGGGAAGAAAAGAACATGCGGGCCTTTGTCAGGCCCAAAAAGAGGGGAAGGGGAGGGGGAGAGGGGCAGAGGGTGGGTGGGAGGGGTTGGTGGTTGCCTTGCCTTGTGGCTGCATACTTTTTTTTTTTTTAAATGCCTTCATTACATTTCCCAATGCATCACTTCGGCTGCCCTGGGGGGGAGGGAGGGGATGGGGGAAGGGTTTGAAGGCTGCGTTACCCTTTCTGTTGATTGGGGAGGGGAGGGGCAGAGGGAGGGGGATGGGGGGAGGGGACGGGGGGGGGAAGAGGGGGAAAAAGGGGGAGGGGGAAGGGGAGGGATCTATACCACAACATTTGAACATAGATGTAAGCATTTTCATACATGACGTTGATAAGTTCTCTGTGCGTCCTGTCACGTGATATTTGTCCTGGGCTTTGCCTCCCTTTGGCGGGGTGGTGGATAGTAGGTGGGAGGGTGGGGCTGGGGGTGGTGGGAGGGTGCTGTGTGGGGGAGGGTGGGGTGGCTAATGGTTTGCTTGCAATTTCAGGGGTATATAGTTCTTCTTTTGGATTGTGTGGGAGCTGGCGTGGTGATGGGGACCCAGGTCTGGGCCTCTCTGCGAGTGGGGGATGGGGGGGGGGCACAGGGAATCAGAGAGGGGGGGGCTGGGGGACAGTAGCGGTGGCAGAGGGGCGGGGTAGGAGTAGATTGGTGGCATATCGGGGTCAGGGGAAAAAAGATGGATCCAACCAGATTGTTGCTGAACCCCCTTTGGTTAGAGATATAGTCTGCATAGTCATCTTCAGTAGCCAGGGTTTTCTCTCGGGGGGGCTGTACCACGATCGCCGGGGTCGGAGGCCCAGGTTGGGGTCATCACCCTCTGACTCCGGCTCCCCCGGCTCTGGAAAGTGGTGGGAGGAAAGGGGGGGGGGGGTTGAGAGGGGCAGGTAGGGGAAGAGGGGGAGGGGATTCAGGAGGGGGGTGGGTCGAGGGGGAGAGGGGTTAGGGGGAGGGGGAAAGGGTTGGGAGGGAGGGGTGGTGGGGGAAGGGGGTGGGGGTGGGGGAAGGGGGGGGGGGAATGAGGGGAGGAGAGGGTTGTGGTGGGGGGGAAATGAGGGTTAGTGGAGGGGGGTCTTGGCTGAGCTTCAGACGGCATTGTGCTGGGGGATCTGTCGCTGATTGTCTCGGCGTTTCTCCATTGGGGATGCGGTGTTGCGGCGCCAGTTGCCGAGATTGGAGGTAGCAGGAACATCAGGTAGATGGGGGTTCCTCTGGCAGCCTTCCTCCCTCAAGTCCTCGTCGGTCCTCTGCGGGTCTGTCGTGGCAGTATGGGCTGTAGGCAGGTTCCGGTGGGGAGCTGGCGCTTCCGGCCCTTAGCGGAAGATGAGGTTAGTTGGCTCTAGTGTTGCTTCTGGCTCGCCAGCTGTTCCAAAGCACGGGGGGTCTCAGAGGAGGTGGGTTTGGGGGGAGGCTTTTGGGTTTGTGGAGAGGGTATTCCGAGAGCCTTAAGGAAGTCCTGGATATCCTCTGTGTCCACAATGGTTAGAAAGCGTCCATTTCTGGGGACCACCAGTTTAAAGGGGAATCACCATCTATAGTGGATGCCTTGAGCCCTCAGTATAGTAGTTAAGGGTTTCATGTCTTTGCGTTTGTTGATTGTGAAGGCGGACAGGTCAGCAAAGATCTGCAGGGTGTCTTCTCTTATTTGGATGTCACCCACCCCATGGCTAGCCACCATGATTCGCTCCTTTGCGGTGTAGGTATGCATTTTGACTATGATGTCTCTGCGGCGGTTGGGGTCTGGGGATTTGGGACCCAGGGCATGATGGGCGCAGTCCATCAGTAGCTCATGCTCCTGCAGATCCGGGACCAGCTTCAGGAAAATCTTGTTCAGGTAAGCTTGTATGGCGTCCGGCAGGATTGTTTCTGGCACATTTCTGATGCTGATGTTTTGTCTCCTCTGTCTATTTTCCTGGTCATCGAGGGCGTGCCTTAGCTCATTCACGAGGTTACCAAGCCTGTTCACCTCGTCCTCTGTTGTCGATTGAGTGTGGCAGACCTCCTCTACCTTTGCTTCTAGTGTGTCAGCTCGTGCGGCGAGGCTATCTACGTCAGATCTGAGGCCTTCTATGGCTGAAGCCAAATCTTCCTGGAACCCCCTTCTGATTTTATTAAATAGGGCCTCAAAGAAATCTTTGTGCAGTCCGTGTTCAGGCAGTTCAAATTGGATCTGCTCCGCACTTGTCCCGGCGTGGTCGGGGTCCGCGACGCCATCTCGGATCTCTGCGGCCGGCTCCATCTGGCGTTGCGCTGGTGCAAAGAACTTAGTGACCGTGTTTTGGGTCCGCTTGTTCTTTGGCAGCATTGCGGCTGCTTCGGGGAAGGTGTGGGGACTGATGTAGCTGAGTCGTTATTTATTTATTTAGCTCAGTGTAATGTTGCTGGGAGGATGGAGGGTTGTGGCACTCTGAGATTCAGGCAGCAGGGCCAAATTCTTGGCAATTGGGACAGGCAGCCTTATACCCCTTTAATGGGAGATGGTGCCTCAGAGGAGTGCTCCTTTAAGATGGCCGCTTCCTCCTCTGCAGCCACGTGGTGGGACCCGCAGTTCCTTCAGTGAGAGGGTACTCTCCCAGTGCTCTCCCCTGCCGGGATCGCCTGTTGGGGCATGAAACTAGATTTATTGATTAATTTTATCTCGGGGGGGGGGGGGGCATTCAGGGACCGCAGCAGAGTGATGCTGCTCAGGCTTCCTCACGGGGCCGCAAGAGGCTGCCGCATGTGCGCTTCAGGCACCGCTCGCGGGGGGGAGGGGGGGATTCTCCGATTTTGTGTGTGAGGCAGGGGGAGACTTCCACCGGGGGTCGGGGCTCACAGGGGGGCCTCCCAGAGCGCTGGCAACCCCACTCCAAATCGCAGGAAAAGAGCAGTCTTATGCGCAGCTACAGTAGTCTGGTGTTCAGGGCTGTAAGGTTTGGGGGGGGGGGATTTGTTTATTTAAATGCTTTGTCTTAGGTTGTTCGTTGGAGGGGCCCTGGAGCAAGTCTCTCAGGCAGCCATTCCTCTTGATGTCACAGGAAGTCCTCCTGGAGTGGATTAATTTCTAAGGTTATTATGTGAAAACTTTGCCCATCGGAGGAGATCAGACCAATTGTCCTGTGAATCCGAGATAAAACAGCGAATGAACTGTTCTAATGACCGATTGGTCCTTTCCGTTTGTCCATTAGTTTGCGGGTGGTACCAAGAGGAAAAATTAAGTGAAATGCCCAGACGTTGGCAGAAGGCTCTCCAGAATCTGGAGATAAATTGCGAACCTCGATCCGAGACTATGACTTCCGGAGTATCGTGGAGTCTGAAAATCTCCTTGATGAAGATCTCCGAGAGTTTAGGTGTGCTGAGCAAGCCTTTAAGTGGGATGAAGTGCGCCTGTTTTGAAAAGCGATCCACGACCACCAGTATGGTGTCCATCCCTTTAGAGCTGGGTAACTCCACGATAAAGTCCATCGAGAGATGCGTCCATGGACGATCTGGGATAGGCAATGGTTAAAGAAGGCCTGCCGGCCTATTGCTAGGCATCTTATTCTGAGCGAATGTGGGACAGGAAGCCACACATTTTTCAATGTCTTTGCGCATGCCTGGCCACCAGAAGGTGCGTTCCAACAAGTCGATCGTTCTCCAGGTGTCAGGATGACCAGCGGTCCGGGAAGCATGACCCCATTCCATCACTTTCCTATGGAAGTTCGTGGGAGTGAACAGGCGTCCTTCTGGAACCTTGAGGCCTACAGGGATGTTACGTTGAGCCCTGGTAATGTGTGGTAAGGCATCAAAGGTGTTGACCGACAACATACATGCGGGAGGATACTCTGCTCTGTTCTCGGCCAGGAATTGTCTGGATAGTGCATCGGCTCTTACGTTTTTGGAGCCAGGAATATATGATATAACAAAGTTAAAACGGGTGAAAAATAGGGACCACCGTGCCTGTCGTGACCCCAAGGGAAGCGCACCTTTAATGTAGAGTAGATTCTTGTGGTTAGTCAGGATAGTGACCAGTGTCTCTGTACCCTCAAGAAGGTGTCGCCATTCTTCTAAGGCCATCCTCATTGCGAGGAGTTCACGGTTTCCTACATCGTAGTTTCTCTCATCAGAAGAAATTTTTCTTTGGAACAAAACGCACATGGATGCTGGCGGGCCTGAGGGTTTTTCCTCTGAGACAGTATTGCCCCAACTCCTACGTCATAGGCGTCCGCTTCCAGCGTGAAAGGTAACCCTGGATCTGGGTGTACTAAGATGGGAGCAGAAGAAAAGGCTTTCTTTATTTTTTCAAACACTGTGGTGGCTTCGGGAGACCAGTGTATTGGATCCGCCCCATTTTGGGTTAAAGCCGTGATATGTGCCACTATAGACGAGAAGTTTTGAATAAACCTCCGATAGTAATTTGCTAACCCAAGAAATCTTTGGATGGCTTTAAGAGATAACGGACATGGCCAGTCCATAACTGCTTTGACCTTGTCGGGGTCCATTTCGAGTCCGGTGTCCCAAATAATGTAACCGAGGAACGAGGTTGAAGACTGGTAAAAGTGGCATTTCTCCATTTTGGCGAAGAGCTTATTCTCCCGTATTCTTTGAAGAACTTGTTTAACATGCACTGGATGTTTCTGAATGTTTTTTGGAGTAGATCAAAATGTCATCCAGTTCCATGATTACATGTTGTTCTAGCAGGTCCCTAAAGATTTCATTAACGAAGTCTTGAAATACGTCTGGTGCGTTATAGAGACCAAACGGCATCACTAGGTACGTCATCAAAGTCAATCCAACGCCATCCACCTTAAAGATCCAGAACAGGTAAAAAAAAGATGAATTTTGTTATCTTCTATTAC